>NC_081554.1:37311824-37611824 GCF_963082655.1 Stomoxys calcitrans | reverse complement strand
GATGCCAAGACGTACACACTGGCGGTTCGCATTGACATCGAGGGGGCTTTTAACAATGTGCGGACCGGACCTGTTCCCTAGCATATGGAAAAACCATATGCTAGGGAACAGGTTGATAAATTGTGGGTCTCATTACATAAATATAAGGGAGAAAGTGAAGCAAGGCTCGCAATAGGGGGACCATAAATGACCTATTACGGCGAAGGGATTTTAACCCGTCTGCTATGCAGATGATGTTACAATACTTCTATGAAATAAGGATTTGAACCAGCTATGCAGAAGTACCGAGGGGTCTTGCAGATGACATACGACTGTGGTGGGCCCAGAGGTCTCAATGTTAACTCAGAGAAGACTGAAATCTGCTTGTTCACGAGAAAGACAAGGGTGGGCTAATTTGACGCACAACATTTCCTCAATGCAACGATTTCGATATCTGACAAGGTCAAAAGTGATCTTGGAAAGGAAACGTAATTGGAAGTGTCACAATCAGGAGCATTTTGATGTTAGGCACCATGTAGACGGACCGTAATCTCAAAATGGGACCTGAATCCGAGGATATTGCACTGGCAATATAGAGCGTGATTAGACCAATACTTACTTACGCCTCAGTAGTTTGGTGGGCTGCGGTAGAGGAGAAGGATGATGCAATAAGTTCAAAGAACATGTTGTTTTGTCATAGGCTGAGTGTTGAAGACCATGACCACTAGGGACCTGCAGACTTTTCTAGATATGCGACCCATTGACATACAGATTAAATGGGAGACTGCCACTGCGGTTATGAGACTTAAGGCGATGGGAGGATGGATAGAGAATAGGAGCAGGCCACGTCATAGTGGCATAATCGAGACGACGATAGGAAACCCGCATTGATAAGAAGACGTTTCCGGTCGAATACCTGAGATGACACTTGAGGTCGAGTGCGAAACACTGCTACCAGAGACACAGTATTGGATTGACGGAATTTTAATATTGCTATCAGGGAGATCATGCTATACATATTGATGAAAGCTAAAGGACAGAGTGAGCCTGGGGGCTACATTGAGAACACAGGGACTGAGATCTGTTTTCGACTGTCTGACCATAATATGGTCCTGCAGACAGAGATCCGGGCGATAACGGAATGATGCGTGATGTGGTGCGCTGTTCACGCGAGGTAGTCGAATGTGAACATCCTTACGGACAATAGACTAGGCATTAGGGCAATTACAACCAGGGCGGTAAGGTCACGAACAGTCTTGGAGTGTAAGAAGGAGATTAACGCCTTCTCTGAGGATGGCGCAATCCACATCGTTTGGGGACGGCTCATAGCGGAGAAAGGGCGAATAAAAGAGTAGACGATTTAACAATGAAAGCAAGAGGACTACCGTTAATAAACTTGGTTAACCCAAAGCCTTTCGGGTCGACGCATTCCGAGTAAAGGGCGTGGTCAACGAACACACATGTAACATTGTGGAACAGCGAAACGGTCGGTAGGACGGAGAAAATCTTATGGGGAGATGAAAAGCCGGAAGTCGAGGCTATTGCTGAAAGGAAGTAAGAAGGGGATCAGTATAGCTATCGGTATCATAACGGGACACATAGGACTACGAGCTCACTTGGGCAAAATAGATGCGGCAAGTGATAGAATGTTTAGGGCATGTGGGGAAAATGTTTAGACGTTAGAGCATTTCCTATCTCATTAGCTGACTTTCGCGGCCAACAGCCACCGGTACTTAGGTGGTGATACAATAACAGACATGAACCAATTAAGGGACATGTTATGGAAAACAATTAAGAATTTTGTAAGTAGAGCGGAATTCATAACTTAGATTTTTTTTCGAGATTACTTTTTAGTATTTAGAGAGCACACCAAACCGATTAGTGGCTCAGGTGTGACCATAATAGCATGGGGCGGATTAATATCGGCTCCCTCTTTTCAACCTAACCTTACCTTTTTCATCATTTTAAAATTCTTTATTTACACTGGCAAATCTATTTCGTCACCCCTAAAAGCATTACCCTCCGGTCAACATTTTTCAATTCTCATAATAGTTGGTAAAGTCAATTTCCGGAATAGTCTTCTGTGCGAGTAGATATCGGTTTATGTGGTAGCTATATCAGGTTATGAACCGATGGACCTTACTTATCATAGTCGTTGGAAGTCATAACAAAACACCTCGTACAAAAATTCAGCCAAATCGGATAAGAATTGAACCCTCTAGAGGCTCAAGAAGTCAAGGTCCGACATCGGTGTATAAGGCAGCTTTTTTAACAAAACATGGAACGATATAACACATTTATAAACGACCTGCTCTAATAGGAACTATTTGTGCATAATTTCAAGCGCCTAGGTTTACTCTTTCGAAAGTTAGCGGGCTTTCGACAGACGGGCATGGATATGGCTGAATCGACTTAGACGATTAAGACATTGTGACATGCATACATATATACTTTGTTGGGTCTCAGATCAATATTTCGATGTGTTAAAAACAGAATGACGAAACTAGTATACCACCATCCTATGGTGGAGAGTATAAATATGTAATTGTATGCTTCTGCGTTGCATAAAATAACGGATTTCAATACTCACAAGCTCCACCTAGCAGTCAAGCTGGGCAATGTGGGTCTTTTAGTGTTGCCATATCAACGCGAAACTGTATTATCTTTCACATCCTAAAAGTATGCTACATTTTCTACAATCCAACTAGAAACAGTAGGAGGCTTCGATCGTTAAAAGGACTATAATATAGTTTTTTATATTTCAGAAATTTATATATAAAAATGTTCTATATAGATTAAGAGCATATACAGTTCCTGTTCCTTAATGGAATGTTCACGGACATATATGCATTTGCATAAAGAGCATATCAAACTGAAGTATTTTAAATTTTACCCCCAAAAACTTATATTTAAAGTTGGTCCTTCATAAAATGTCATTAAAATGTTCCTTCAAATGCCTTAAAAGAATACTTAATCGAATTTTTGTCTTTAGAGCATTCCTTCCCTTATAAATTTGTCTTTAAAATAAATTTATACAAAATTAAACAATTTGCCTTTTCACAAAATTGCATACATTTTTATACCCTCCACCATAGGATGGGGGTATACTAATTTCGTCATTCTGTTTGTAACTACTCAAAATATTCGTCTAAGATCCCATAAAGTATATATATTCTTGATCTTCATGACATTTTAAGTGGATCTAGCTATGTCCGTCCGTCTGTCCGAAGAAAGCACGATAGCTTTCGAAGGAGTAAAGCTAGCCGCTTAAAATTTTGCACAAATATTTCTTATTAGTGTAGATCGGTTGGGATTGTAAATGGGCTATATCGGTCCATGTTTTGCTATAGCTGCCATATAAACCGATCTTGGATCTAGACTCTTGAGCCACTAGAAGGCGCAATTCTTATCCGATTTGGCTGAAATTTTGCGTGAGGTGTTTTGTTACGACTTTCAACAACCTTGCTAAGCATGGTGGAAATCGGTCTATAACCTTATATAGTTACCATATAAACCGATTTGAGGTCTTGATTTCTTGAGCCACTAGAGGGCGCAATTATTATCCGATTCAGCTGAAATTTTGCAAGAGGTGTTTTGTTATAACTTTCAACAGCTGTGCTAAGTATAGTTCAAATCAGTCCATAACCTGGTATACCTGCCATATAAACCGATCTGCGGTCTTGACTTCTTAAGCCAATAGAGTACGCATTTATTATCCCATTTAGCTAAAATTTTGCATGAGAGGTTTTGTTGTGACTTCAAACTAAGTTGATCTGGGATCTTGACTTCTTGAGCCTCTAATGGGCGCAATCACTATCAAATTTGGCTGAAATTTTGTACAACGGCTTCTCCCATGACCTTTAACATGTATATGATCTGAATCGGTTTATTGCCTAATACAGCTCCCATATAAACCGATCTCTTCTTCAGCCCCTAAAGGGCGCAATTCTTACTAATAGATTTGGCAATGACTTCTATTATGGTCTCCAATATGCAATTCAATTATGGTCCGAAAGGAACAATAACTTGATATGGTTCCAATAAGATAGCAATTCTTTTCTTTTATCCTTTGTTTGCCTAAAAAAAGAGCTCCACAAATGCGATCCATGGTGGAGGAAAAGAGCTCCACAAATGCGATCCATGGTAGAGGAAAAGAGCTCCACAAATGCGATCCATGGTGGAGGGTATATAAGATTCGGCTCGGCCGAACTTAGCACGTTTTTACTGGTTTTCATTTATAAGCTACCCTACCAACTAATAATCTACACGGCAATCGCTTTCTTTTGATACCCATATTGCTTAGATTAAGAAGTTCAAAAGTTTCAAGGTCCCATAGGTCCTCCTGCCCGGGTCCAATTTTTGACATTTATTTTGCACATTTGTAATCTACTCTTAGTACCTTTCGTTTGATATACATATTGTCTAGCCTGGAGCACTTCTCATTAAGGGGGCTTTTGTCCGAAGAAAAGACTTCAGATTCGTGTTCCTGGGGTCAACCCACATAGCAAATTTCATCGAAATCGCAAGTGCGCCCTGTAAGTGCAGTTTTGGCTTTTTCTGCTTTTATCAATTGTGCAGCGATTGTTCGCCATCAAATAGCTTCATTTATAAAACACGCCCAATATTATCACTAATCAGGTTCGCAGCCACTTTTGCCATTCTCATACTTTTTCTAGGTACGAATTAAGAAAGCACTATTAGAAAACCAGTTTGAGAAATACCTACATTTTTCTAAAACGCCAAATCTTTGCAAAACTAATACAGTACCAGAACGTTGTGCTCGAATTGGAACAAAACAAAACAATCATTCTGATTCTCTCTCATGTGGTTTTCAAGTGGCTGCTATTAATTGTGGTCAATGTCCACTTAAGTGTCAAACCAAAACGCAAATGGGCCGTATAATAGGCCTTTTCATGGCGTTGCATTGATTTAACGAAATGATTAGTACAGGCGCTGTAGATTTATATACCCTCCACCATAGGATGGGGGTATACTAAATTCGTCATTCTGTTTGCAACTCCTCGAAATATTCTTCTAAGACCCCATAAGGTACATATATTCTTGATCTACACGACATTTTAAGTCGATCGAACCATGTCCGTCAGTCTGTCTGTCGAAAGAACGCTAACTTTCGAAGGAGTAAAGCTAGCCACTTGAAATTTTGCACAAATACATCTTATTAGTGTAGGTCGGTTGGGATTGTAAATGGGCCATATCGGTCCATGTTTTAATATATATAAACCGATCTTGACTTCTTGAGCCTCTAGAGGGCGCAATTCTTTTCCGATTTGGCTGAAATTTGGTATGACGTGTTTCGGTATGACTTCCAACAATTGTGCTAAGTATGATGGAAATCGGTCCATAACGTGATATAGCCGTCATATAAACCGATCTGGGATCTTGACATCTTGAGCCTCTAGAGGGCGCAAGTATTATCCGATTTCTTTGAAATTTTGTACAACGGTTTCTCCTATGACCTTCAACATACGTGTCAAATATGGTCTGAATCGGTCTGCAGCCTGAAACAGCATCGGTCTATAGACTGAAACAGCACAACAGAGATGCCGGGAAAAGAACTCGGCCGGCTGAACTTAGCACGCTTTTACTTGTTTTATCTTGAGATAACACTTTACCACGAAATGACATTTGTGTGGTACTGAACAAATTTGTATCCTAAATTCGATTGTAACATTTCGCTTCAACATATCAAACGTTAGCCATAATCGTAGTATTATTGAAAGTAATTAACTTTGTTTATTTAGCAGCTTCGTCTACGGTAAAAGAACCTTCCTTTTGTTGCAAAACCAAAAACTCTTTAATTGCAAAAGTACCAGGTCAATAATTATTCTCTTTTTGCTCTCCAAATAGAGGGAAAGGGAGAGTATTTGAACCTATAGACCAGTGGTTAGCAGAAATACTCACTTTATTGTAAATTACTTTGTACGTTCACAAGAAAATTATGCCAAACATATCCATAGGCATGCAAATAATTGCAATTGTGTGCTCGTCACTAGTATAGACACATTCTCACACTCAACATTTTTCCCTTTTTGTTTTGAATGAGCAAAGAGCAGTCAGCATATTGAGCAGCGGATAGACGAGTGCGAATGGTAAACTCGGAATGTGTAATTTTTGACGTAGCTTAAAGTTACTAACAAATTGAGTTTAAATTATGTTACAACATTAAATTGAACTTTTGTCGTTAAACTAAGTTATAAATAAAAACTATTGGGTTGCCCAAAAAGTAATTGCGGATTTTTTATATAGTCGGCGTTGACAATTTTTTTCACAGCTTGTGACTCTGTAATTGCATTCTTTCTTCTGTCAGTTATCCGCTGTTACTTTTAGCTTGCTTTAGAAAAAAAGTGTAAAAAACTATATTTGATTAAAGTTCATTCAAAGTTTCATTAAAAATGCATTTACTTTCTTTTAAAAAATCCGCAATTACTTTTTGGGCAACCCAATAGTTGAAACCCCGAATAACATGCTCTATATATCAGGAATGAGAGGCATTGTCAGGGCAAAACAACTTTATATATGTCACAAATTCTTACTAGAATTTATCGCAAAAACATGTACTTTTATGGTAAACAAAGTCCAAAATTTTTTACAAAAGAAGTTTACTTGGCGAAAATTTCCTTTATATCAAACGAATTATTTTTTTGCGTGTAGGTACCCAAGATTTGGTCACGATGAACTCAGCGCTTTTTTTATTTGTAAACGACCAACATTGAGTGTTATAGTGGAATCATCGCCTTCATTAGCATGACCAATTTAAAGGCCCCAATGCATGAGGCCTCAAATGTTTTGACATTGAATATTTGGTCAGTGGGTCTTTTCTGATATTCATTAATTAATCTGTAGCTTAATACATAAACAATAAGACAGCTGCGCAGCGATCGACATTGGCGTCGTCGTAGCCGTATCGATGGGTGGATGATATGGCATTTAAAGATAAAGCCGGTCGCTTTTAAATAACGGAATATGCAATAAAACACTACAGACATAATGTATACAAATACACACATGCCCGAAAAAAATATAGGTTCACCCAAAAATACAATGAAAAAAACGAAAATGCAAGAAATTGTTTACTATTATTTTGTATTTATAAGCATGTTAGTTATTTACATAAACTAAACCTTAAATTAATTAGTATTTTACCTAAAAAAGCGTGCACAGCTCGGCCTGGCCAAATCTCGTATACCCTCCACCATAGATCGGATTTGCCAAATTCTTTGCCCGATATCTCGTTATAGGGAAACAGGTGATATTGGATAAGAATTGCTATGCTTTTGAAGCCATACCAAGTAATAAACCAATTGGGACCACAATTGGTTTGGTAATTGGAGACCAAAGTGGAAATCATTGTGCAAAATTTCAACAAAATCTGATAAGAATTGCGTCTTCTATAGGCTCAAGAAGTATAATAGGGAGATCGGTTTATATGGGAGCTATAAGAGGTTATGAACCGATATAGACCAAACTAGGTACAGTTGTTATAACAAAACACTTCATGCAAACTTTCAGCCAAATCGGATAACAATTGCGCCCTCTAGCGGCTCAAGAGATACGTTCATAAAGGAACTATATTAGGTAATGAATCGGTGTGGACCATACTTGACACGGTTGTTGGAAGTCATGCGGGTTGCCTTTTATCCTTGTGCTGCAATCTGCCAACCGACAGCTCTATCGTAAAGCTTGACATTTTTGAGGTTCTATGTTCTCAGAACGTTTTGACATACGAGCGCTATTTGTGTTGTTTACAGTAACTTACAGTAATTCACCTCGCCCAAAAAATTAAATTAAATCGTAAACATTTTCGTTCGATTAGTTTTTACAACTTTCGACGTGAATTAACTCAACAACAATACATCGAAGAACTTATTTAAATTCTTGGCGATGAAGCTCCATCACGGACTAGTGTTTATCGATAGCATGGTGAATTTAACCGAGCTCGTAGTTCACTCCAAGACGAATTTCGTGAGGGTCTTTAAAATCAGTTGTTGTTCCAAAAACCATTGATGCTGTGCGCCAACTGATATTGCAAGATCGTCACGTGACCTATCGTGAGATTGGTCATTAGAGGGAACAGCATACATTCAATATTGCATGAACATATGACCGTCAAAAAAATTTGTTCGCGTTGGATCCCACATGATTTGTCAATCACTCAAAAAAAGGCTCGTGTCGATTGGTCGAAAAAATGCTCCAAACATACGATTGCGGTAAAATCGCGCATGCATATGTGTATAGATCTGAATGGGGAGTATTTTGAAAAACAATAAAGTGATTTCCGATGATTAAAAGGCAACCCTACCTAAAAAAAAAACTTCATGCAAAATTTCAACCAAATCGGATAATAATTGCTCCCTCTAGAAGTCAAGATCCGAGATAGGATTATATGCAAGCTATATAACGGATATATATCGATCTGAACCATACTTGACACACTTATTGAAAGTCATAACAAAACACCTCATGCTAAATTTCAGCCCAATCGGATAAAAATTGAGCCGTCAAGTGGCTCGAGAAGTCAAGATCCGAGATTGGTTTATATGGCAGCTATATCAAAACATGGACCGATATGGCCCATTTGCAATGCCCAACGACCTACACTAATAAGAAATATTTGTGCAAAGTCTCAAGCGCCTAGCTTTATTCCTTCGAAAGTTTATGTGCTTTCGACAGACAGACGGACGGGCGAACATGGCTAGATCGACTTGAAATGTCATGACGATCAAGAATATATGTACTGTATGGGGTCTTGTTGTTGTTGTTTTCGCACATTTATCCCATAAATGTATGTATGTGCTTTATAAATTCTTGTTGCGTTTTCTTGTACCCGGCAGCCATTTATGTGTTGCTCCAATGATTTTTGTCATTTGATGTACCAGCGTTTTTGTATCGAAACTTTACGTACGAGCTGCTCAATGTACTGTCTACTCTTTGCTCAGTCGCAACAAAATAGGAAAAAATGTTGCGTGTGAGAACGTGTGCATGACGAGCACACAATTGCAATTATTTGGAAGCCTATGGGTCAGCTTGGGATTATTTCCTTGTGTACGTACAAAGTAATGAGCAATAGAGTGAATATTTTTGCCAACCACTAGTCTACACGCTCAAATACTCACCCTTTCTTTCTAGTGGGAGAGACACAAAAGAATAATTATTGGTCTAGTACACGAATAATCGTTTGCGGTTATCGAAACACTTTTGCAATTAAAGAGTTTTTGTTTTACAGCAAAAGGAAAGTCTTTTTACCGTACAGTAAGCTGCTAAAAGGTTTACGATAAACAAAGTTAGTTACGTTCCAAAAAAACTACATTTATGGCTATCGTTTGATATGTTGAAACAAAACGTTACATGGTTACAATAAAAGCAAAACTTCGTGATAAAAGTATTTTGTTTGTCGTAAAAATTTTCCAAACGTTTTATTTTTTTGAGTGCAGGACTTTTCTTGTATTATAATCTAAACCCAAATTTAAAAATTGTCTAAAGGGAGATTCTTAAATATCTCCCTATTTTCTTTGCAATCGCCTGATTGGAGAGCCTTTTGACCTTTAAAAACTTATATTTTTACTTTATCTTCCACTAATAAAGGGTTTCCATAAACAATTTCAGTATTTAAGCGTTTATAAGAAAAAAAAAAGTGGTAAGAATTTATATTTTCCCAACTATCACATCTAATGATCATCAACAAATCAGAAACAATGTGTTCCTTTTAGTCTATGTTCATTAAAATTGCAGATCCAATCTCTAAAATTAACTTAACCTATATTTATTTAACACCCATTCTCCATAAATTCGAAATATTTTACTTACTTTTATTGAGAAACGTAAACATGTAAGATTAAGACTTTGTTAGAAACTAAACACCTAAAAATAATAAAAACAATAAATTTAATTTCATGAATTCATTTTCCTTTATGTTTTCGCATGAACCTATATTTTTTTCGCCCACTGTACATAAATGCATGAACCTATGTTTATTAGATTGGTTAAGTGCGTGTATAATGTCAAAATCACATCAAACCGCATTAGCTGAGTTGTGTCGAACTTTTTACACCCACTACAGAGTTTGTTCCAAATGCTTTTTGAACTTCGGCCCAGTCAAAACTAAAATTTACTTAGGGAATAGGACAACTCTGTACCTTTATTAAATAATCGGTAAAGCCTTCACATTTTAAAATATAAGTAAGTATAGATTTTAATTCAAAAATTGGATTTGTCGAAGAGTTTAAATTGAGATGCAAAATGAGATTCAGCCATCAGTGGAAATTTTAACTAAAAGTTTGTGTCACTTCAAGATAAGATAAATTATTTGAATTATTGTTGCCTTGTCTTAAAATCATTCGCAAAATCGCTCTATCAAGAAAAAATAGTAATTTAGGAGTTTTTTATAGATACTCGTATGTCCATCTTCATTTATTTTTATACCCTCCACCATAGGATGGGGGTATACTAATTTCGTCATTCTGTTTGTAACACTTCGAAATATGCGTCCGAGACCCCATAAAGAGTATTATTCTGTCTGTCGAAAGCAAGCTAACTTTCGAAGGAGTTAAGCTAGCCGCTTGAAATTTTGCACAAATACTTTTTATTAGTGTAGGTCGGTTGCGATTGTAAATGGGCCAAATCGGTCCATGTTTTGATATAGCTGCCATATAAACTGATCTTGGGTCTTGACTTCTTAAGCCTCTAAAGGGCGCAATTCTCGTCCGATATGACTGAAATTGCACGTGGTGTTTTGGTATCACTTCCAACAACTACGCTTAATATGGTTCAAATCGGTCCATGTTTTGATATAGCTGCCATATAAACCGATCTTGGGTCTTGACTTCTTAAGCTTCTAGAGGGCGCAATTTTCGTCCAATTTGACTGAAATTTTGCATCTGATGTTTTGATATCACTTCCTGTGCTAAGTATGGTTTACATCGGTTCATAACCTGATGTAGCTGTCATATAAACCTCTATTCTTATCCTATTAGACTGAAATTTAGCAAGACGTATTTTTTTTACTTCCATTAACTGTGCGAAGTATGGTCCAAATCGGTACATAACCTGGTATAGCTGCCATATAAACCGATCTCGGAACTTGAATTCTTGTGCCGCATGAGGTGTTGTGTTATGACTTCCAACAACTGTGCTAAGTATTGCCCAAATCGGTACATAACCTGATATAGCTGGCATATAAACCGATCTGGGATCTTGACTTCTAGAGCCACTAGAAATTTTGAACAACGGCTTCTCCCATGATATTCAACATACGAGTCCAATATGGTCTGAATCGATCTATAGCCTGATACAGCTCCCATATAAACCAATGTCCCGATGTTGCTTCTAGAGCCCCTACAAGGCGCAATATTACACAATGACTTCCACAATGTTCAGCATTCAACTAATTTATGGTCCGATTCGGAATATAACTCGATATAGCTCCAATAGCATAACAGTTCTTATTCATTATTCTTTGTTTGCCTCAAAAGAGATACTGCGCTTAGAACTCGACAAATGCGA
Source organism: Stomoxys calcitrans (assembly GCF_963082655.1). Taxonomy (NCBI): domain Eukaryota; kingdom Metazoa; phylum Arthropoda; class Insecta; order Diptera; family Muscidae; genus Stomoxys; species Stomoxys calcitrans. The sequence continues at coordinate 37,600,325 of NC_081554.1, read as the reverse complement.
TCCATGGTGGAGGGTATATAAGATTCGGCACGGCCGAACTTAGCACGCTCTTACTTGTTAAAACTTTAATAACTTCAACGCACAAAACTTGATTAGTAATTAAATATTTTTAAGGTAACAACTGTAGGGTATTTTTACGACAAGCTAATAACGAACTTTAGTTTTATTCATTCATACTCCTAAAATAATCACATGCCCCTTAAACTCGGAAATGTGCATACATACATTCATAAATACTTATCTTCGAGAGTATTGTCAACGGCGCTGTCAGCGGTTTTTTAATCGCTGCTGTCTGCAGCAAACACTTCTTACGCTCGGGTTAAGCTAAAAACAGTGCCCGAAGTGTAAACAAACAAGAAACACAGCTGAGCGGACTATTGCAAAAGCCACAGCTAACGATCATATATGTCGTGTTTTTTTTAAATGACCTCAAATTATTGAGTACAGGCAACTGTTTGCATGTTTTGCTTTATCGGGATTTAACAAACTCAAAGGTCAATATTTAAAGTTATACATTTATTTCAAACTAAAATGACAACAAATGGAGCTGCAAGAGTGGAAAATGATGATTGGAAAAAGTCAACAATATCTCGAAAATTTCCAACATATCGCCGTAAGCCAATTGTCACCAATCGGAGGTAAAAATTAGTATACTTAAAATTTCAAGTTTTAAACACATTTTATTTTAATCAGCTGGCTAAAGGGAAAACAACTCGACGATGAGGCCGAAGGTCTCTGGCGTATATATGACAATTTATATGATTTGACGGATTTTGTGGCTAAACATCCTGGTGGCTCATTTTGGTTAGAGCGGACCAAAGGTACCGACATCACCGAACCCTTTGAGACACACCACATTAAAGGTGTACCTCAATCAATATTAGATAAATATTTTGTGCGCAAAGCTGCAAAACCACGTAATTACACTTTAACATTGAAGGAGAATGGATTTTATCGTACTCTGAAGAAACGTGTAGCGGAGCAATTGAAACATTTGGATTATTCGCCGAAGAGAAGAAGCTTTGTGAGTACCAAAAACAAGTAACAGCGCCGCGTTATATTCGGCTGGTCGAATCTAATTTGTACAATTTATATTTTTAAACTCAAACTAAATGTATTTAAAAAGAAGTCACAACTAAAGGTCCATGTGGATTTTGATACCCACCCATCATAGAATGTGGGGTAACTAGTCATTCCGTTTGTACCACTTCAAAACATTGATCTATGACATTATATTTTTGACATACTATGGCGATCTGCTAGCTCACTTATGCAAAATTAGTGCGGCAAGTGTAGGCCATGTGGGGAAAATGAGGAGACGCTGGAGCATTTCTTATGTCATTGCTCGGCTTTCGTGGCCAACAGACGCCGGTACTTAGTTAGGGACACAATACCAGACATGAATCAACTTAGGGGCGTGGTACGGAAAACGATTAAGGATTTTGTAAGCAGCACGGAATTCCTAAGTAAGATTTTCTTTTTCGAGGTTACATTTTAGTATTTGGAGCGCGCAACAAGTTAATTACCGGCTTAGGTGCATGCCCATAGTGGCGTGGGATTAATATCCGCACCCTCTTTTCAATCTAACCTAAGGCGATCTACCAGTCCGCCCGTTTATTTGTCGAAATCAATAGGTGTTGAACAATTAAAGATATCCACAGATACTCCTTATTGTTGTACAAAGGCCGTTGTGGTTTCGAAATGGAACATATCTGTCCATATTTGTACAACAGGTGAAATCGTCAGACCTTTTTATGTGGGACTTATGTACGATTATGGACCACTGCGAACCTTACTTAGATGGGTTAATGGAAATCAAAACAGAAGTTATCGGACGAAATTGTATATAAATCGGGTACAAATTGCGTCCTTCCCTTATTCAAATGTCAAAAACGGCAGTTCTCTTGAATGGGTGTGCGGATTAAAGCAAATTTTGGGTGCAACCAAATTTGTGTTTGTTTGTTCCCTATGGACTCAAAAACGGCAAAAACGATTACCTTAAAATTTTGACTGATTTGTGTAGGTTGGTCTGCAAAGAAACATAGGATATATACATCCCAAAAACACCACCCCAAATCAAAAGTAGACCGATCGTGACAAAATGGGTATCAAGTGAAAGGCACTGACGAGTAGAATACGAATTTGATGTTAAAATTGGGTCCAAGTACCCAGGAAATCTCCCTTACCCCAAAACTCATCCAAGCAGAGAAATTGAACCTTCATATCAATATGGGGCTTAAATGAAAACTATTCGGGAGTATATTACGAATTTGGCATTCAATGTTCATGTCAATATGGAACTCAAATGAGAGGTATTCGGGAGTATGGAAAAAAATTAAAATGATTGTAAACCACCCAAATGGACATTTTAGCCGAACATGGCTATATGGGACTTAAATGAAAGCGATTTGGTAGTAGATTAGGAAAATTATATTAATATTAGTGTTAAAGTATCTAGGTGGCGCTTAACCTCCTCAAAACACCACAGATGGGTTATTTGACTCATCATAACAATATGAGACTCATATAAAAGGTATTTAAGAGTAGAAAAGGAATCCAATTGCGGGACCAATTGTTTGTGGGTAAGCTCCAAAGCACTCCTTAACTGATCTTATTTCAATTTTTAGGGCACAGTGGCGGCGTAGTGCCTGCCCCAAAAAGCCCTCCAATGTACATATTTATGGACTATGGCAATTTTGGGCTTAAATGAAAGTTATTTGGGAGTAGAACATGAATTTGACATCCATATATATGTGAAATGTCTATGGTACCATCCTACCTCCAAAGAGCACGCCCCGTCAGATGGATATATAGAACAATCACGACAATATAGGGCTCAAATGAAACAGGACTTATTTTCCGACTATGGTAATATGAGGCTCATATAAAAAGTATTTGAGAGTATAGCACGGAGCTTATATTTACTTCAAGGGCCAAATGTATAGGTGGTCACCTCACTCCCAAAATACACCCCAAACTGCAAATATTTACCCACTGCAATATAGGAATCCAAAGAATGGTATAAGAGAGTAGAGCAAAATTTTGCCCATGAAAATTTCATTAAAGAACAGGGCAAACTTCCCACTTTTCAATGAGTGCTGCCCGCTTCAAGTCCCCACAGTACGACATCTCTATGTGGCTAAGTTTTTACAATACATGACATCCTTGCATTTACCATATAGAACCAACACTTAAAATGTTCCCAATGTTCTCGTCAGGATTTGATCCCACCGTCTTTACATCATTGGCGGACTTCATTACCTCTGCGATTCAATGGCACTAATTCGATATCCTCATACGGTGTGAATGTGGATCTACCAAAACAGGACTTAAGAAGGCGCTGCTGAGCGGGCCCGGTTTGGTAGTTTGATATAAAAATGTAGAGCTAATTGACTGGGGCAAGCACTCCACCCCCAAAAACCCGCAAACTGAGATCTAATAAATTAAAGTTTGGAATCAAGTCAAGCCGGCCACTCAAATAGAACCAACAAACGGACATGTGGGTCGATCCGGACAATATAGGACTCAAATGAAAAATCTTTAGGTGAATAGGGTGTATTCGATATCACTCCAATCTTGGATCTTGACTTCTTGAGCCACTAGAGGGTACAATATAATATAATTAATTTTCAACAACTGTGCTAAGTATGGCCCCCCAAATCGGCCCACAAACTGATATAACTGCCATATAAACCGATCATGAGTCTTGACTTCTTGAGCCACTGGGGCGTAATTCTTATCTGATTTGGCTAAAATTTTGCACAAGGTGCTTTGTTATGACTTCCAGCAACTTTGCCAAGCATGGTTGAAATCGGTTCATAACCCTATATAGTTGTCACATAAACCGAGCTGGGGTCTTGATTTCTTGAGCCCCTAGAGGGCGCAATTCCTATCCGATTTGGCTGAAATTTTGCACGACGTGTTCCGTTCAAATCGTTCCATAACCTGATATAGCTGCCATAGAAACCCATCTTAAATCCTGACTTCTTGAGCCACTAGAGAGCACAATTCTTATCCGATTTGGCTAAAATTTAGAATGACGTGTTTTAAATATAATGACTTTCAATAACTGTGCCAATTATGGCTCAATTCAGTTCATAACCTGATGTAGCTGCCATATAAACCGATCTGGGATCTTGAATTCTTGAGCCTCTAGAAGTCGCAATTATTATCCGATTTGGCTGAAATAATGTACAACAGCTTCTCCCATGATCTTCAACATACGTGCCAAATATGGTCTGAAGCGGTTTTTAGCCTGATACAGCTCCCATTTAAAACGATCTCCTTATTTTACTTCTTGATCCCCTAAAGAGCGCAATTCTTATTCGAATTGGCTGAAATTTTACCCAATGACTTTTACTACTTTTCCAAAAATTAATTCGTTTATGGTCCAAATAGGACTATAACATGATATATCTCCAATAGCATAACAATTCTTTTCTTTTATCCTTTGTTTGCCTAAAAAGGGATATCGAGAAAAGAACTCGACAAATGAGAGGTGAAGGGAATGTAAGATTCGGTCCGGCCGAACTTAGCACGCTTTTACTTGTTAAATATCGTATTTTCATTAAAAAAAATCGTATTTGTAAGTTGTTTCTCTGGCCTCTTTCATCTATCAACGGTTAATTGTTTCTAAAAAATAGTAAAAAATATTTAAAACTTTTTTTAGCATTTAACTAATATTATTTACATTAGCAAATTACAAAATTAACATTTAGCAACTTTTTGCGTATTTACCTGTTTCGTTTGAAATTAAAACCAAGACTAAAAAATTTCTCAAACTGCAGAGGATAGAAATGAAACATGGCCTGTTCTGCGCACGAGTAACGGTTTAAGCAGAAAAAAACTCCCAGAGCAACGTTGTTTTCTTTATACAATGGTGTACAAAAAGAACAGCATCAAAAAGACGAACTGTCCGCAACATACAGACTTTATTCTGTGACTGGTGATATGACCAGTACTTTGTGTTAATAGGGGTGAATTTACTCCAAACATACTGGAGGGTAAGATCCATAACACACACAAACAACGAAAAATAGGGTCTACTGATTTTGACAGACAGTGCACTCAATTCTTTGTTGCTGGGCAACTTCTCCTACCTTTTTAAATTTATCTTGGGTCCTAGCTTACTTTACTGTTGTAAACTATTTGCTAGCTGCGATTCTCGAAGCAGTCGGAAGATAGGTATGTTCTACAATAGTGTTGTACGCTATAATTAGGGGCTTCAACGTCTGTACTCGAAGTCTTAGTCTTAGATAAATTTCGATGGAATCACAAGCGGAATGAAGAATTCAGTCAACCCCTACTTCCCCACCCTCCCTCTTTAATAGAGGGTATAAAAAACATTAACATTAAACATAACATTAAAAAACCTAAGATACTCACATAATACTCTTTTAGCTCTATCACATGGGCCTTCTTTGTGCTACAGCGTTATTTACGCTAATGACGGCCAGACATAACAATATAATTTTTGAATTATCTGCCGCTCTATCTCTGGCTTGGTTGAGCATTGCTGCCCATAATTACTTCCATCAGCGTGACAATTGGCAAATGTACACCTTCAACTTGACACTAATGAATTTTAACGATTGGCGCATATCTCATGCTATCTCCCATCATATCTATACGAATTCATTACATGACTTGGAAATGTCAATGTTTGAACCATTCCTATGCTGGGTGCCCAACAAGTATATTGCTTCGAAAGCTAGACGTTACATATCGCTACTAGTACAGCCGCTGATCTATGCGGGCATTTTTCCATTACACCTGATTCAAAGGTAATGTAGATTAAGATATACTCATGCTATAAATGTTGACTTGTTTTCCTCTACAGAACCTTACGCTCACTATTTGCCAAGAATGAGTTGTATTGGCACGATGCAATTGGATTGACTTTACCACTTGCAATGATGGCCGTTTCACCCACTACTCCCGTAGATGCTCTGATCAAATGGGCTCGTATTATAGGAACTTCAAGTTTCATTTTCGGTCTTATTGGTTTAAATGCTTCTCACCATACACCGGATATATGCCATGATGGTGATGCCTTGCGAGAAGATCGCGATTGGGGACTCTATCAATTGGACACCATTATCGACCGTGGCGACATCAAAAAGTCTCATTTCATGAACCTAACACACTTTGGAGATCATGCCCTGCACCATTTATTCCCCACTCTGGACCATGGAATATTGCCACAATTGCAATCGATATTTTTGGAAACCCTTAACGAGTTCCGCGGAGAACTTAGAGAGATAACCTTTTGGGACCATATCATTGGGCAAAGTAAACAATTGTTAAGGACCCAAGTGAATAACATACCACCAGACCAAAGAAATACCAAAAATTATGATAAATAGGAACCTCGTAGAACATTAAGTGTAAATTTTGGTTCTAGTCGTTAAGGTCAGTTTGTACTACTAAGTTATTTTTTGTGTTTTTTTTACTTCGTCATGGTGATTAAATTGAAATAAAAGCTTTTTGCAGCACAACTAACGATACAATCTTCAAGATAATTGTTTCATATGTGAGCAAGCGTTATCAATGAAGTGGGTACGGTGCAATTGATTGGTGTGCGGTTTATTCACTCACATATAAAAAGACAGTGGCGTCCCTGTAGGAAAAGTCAATATTAAATCTATACTGACTTGCTTTTGACTTTGTCACCAGAACTTCTGACAAATTCTACGCAAGCCCATGCTTTTTGCCATAGACATTTTATATGAGCTTGTCATTCAGAAGTCAATAGGAAACATATAGAGATATTGCGGGATATATGGGCCGTTGTCAATAGTATGTCAGTAGGGACATTATATAGACATTTTTAATAATTTAGTCCGTAATTTTCGAACTATTCACTCAATATGAAAACTAGCTGAATAAAGCATTAAAATTAGTTTAAACTTATATTTACTTTACTTTATAAAAAGGAAATCTTTGGATATCTGCCATATGATCCGTCATAAATTGCTGTGTACAAATACGTGATGTCGCTGGCGTTCAGCATTATTACTAAGAATTGTCTTTTTCTGCTGTGTCTATTAAGTCAAACAAGAAGTTTAAATTGGCTTCTAGAATTTTTAATACAATCAAGTTATATACTTACACTAGCTGGACCGGGCCCGCTTCGCTGCGCCTTCTTTTATTTTATATGGAACAAAATTTTCCTTGGAATATTTATTTTTGACAATTAAAGAGCTTTTATATGCCATGAAAATAGTATATTGCTTGACAAACAGTTTAACAATATAAGTGCCTTTATCTGAATCCCATATTTATTGGTCTACAAATATAAGTTTGGATGTAAGGTGTATTCCATTCTTAGAATACTTCATTTCAGCCCGATATTTCATGATGTCTGATTTTGTGGTATTTTCGGGGGTGAGGTGGTCCCCCAGACACTTGGCCCTGAAAAAATATCAGCATCGTGCTCTTCTCTCAAATACTATTTTTTTAAACCCCATATTCCAATTGGTCTTGAGGGGAGTTTACAGGATGAGCCGTCCCCCAAAAACATGGCCCCAAGATTGGTTATCAAATTCGTTTTCCGATCTCAAATACCTTTCATTTGAGCCACATATTGGCATGGTTGAAAAATTTTTACCCTTTGGGGGGTGTTTTGGGGAAGGGGTGGTGCCTAAAATACATGGTCCTACATTTGGATATCAAATTCGTATTCTACTCCCAAATACATTTATTTGAGCCCTATAATGCGACGGTCAGAAAAATTTGTCTTTTTTGGGGTATGTTCTCGGGGATGGGCGGCGGATTGGAGGGTCCGCTCCCCCTTCAGATATCAAAAAATGTAGTACCCTATTTACACCACGGGATCATTATGCACCATCAGTGAAAATTTCAAGAAAATCGGTTCAGTCGTTTCTGAGTCTATAAGGAACACACAAACAAACAAACACAAATTGATTTTTTTATATAAGAAGATATGGGTCAACTTATATCACTAATAAGAAAACGATTAAAGAATAAAATAAAATAAATTATAATTTGTCACCTGTCAATAAAAACAAAGTAGGCAAGATTGTAGACAATTTGATGACAATATCACATATATAGTTGACAAAAGTGATGACTTGGGGCCAGCCTTCATACAGGGGTCTTTTCTCTCTCTATCTCTATCATACTAAAATAATAATTTAGGCGATAATTTAATTCGCTAGTTCTTTGATTTTCCTAAGGTTTAATGTTATTTTTAATTATATTGTTATGCCAATCTATAAGATTTTAAATCTAATTGAATACAAAATTTTGCATATATACCTAGTTGGGTGTTACAGATCGTTTAGTCCATTAGCCTAACTTAGAATGGATTTCCTATCCGTTCAATCTTTGGTGTTCTTTTTCCAATTTCTGACACTTAGTCTTTGTCCTGTATTCACATTTTGCGTTTACCACTGCCGTGTGAGACGTGTAGAGATATCAGCTTGAAATTTGGAATGGTTAGAGCTGAGATGTTAGCGAGATCCTATTGTCCGGGCGCCTCGTGGTGTCTTAGAAAAATATAAACTAAATTTTGTCTTTAAAATTGTTTTTGAAATACTGTCTTAAAAAGTGTCCTTGAAATATTATGTTTCGAAATTTTTTTTTTACAAATTTGTTTTTATAAAAATTTTATTGGAAAATTCTTTAGAAAAAATTGCATTAAAATTATTTAAAATTTTTTTTTTTAGTTTGGAAAAAATGTGTGTAAAAAAACGTTTGTTGAAATTTTGCTTAAAAAAAGTTTATTAAATGTTTGTCTTAAGAAAATATTTCATTAGAATTTCGGTTTACGTTAAATTCTTGAATTAAAAAAAATTACAAAAATGTGTTGCTTTGGAAAAAATGTCATTGAAATTTTATCTTTCAAATTGGATTTTATCCTTAAAACATTTAAATAAAATTTTGTCTTTTAAAATTTTTGAGATTCCATTGCAGGATAAATATCTTTAATATTGTCTTAAAAAATGTCCCTAAAACTTTGTGTTTGGAAAATCTTTTATTAAAAATTTGTCTTCAGAAATATTTCATTGAAACCATTAAAACTTTGTTAAAAAAAATCATTAAAATTTTGTACTAAGAAAAAAATTAATTTTATGCTGAGCAAATAGTCTTCTTTGGGGGTTGTTATGGGGGTGGGACTTGCTCTAGAAAGTTTGTCCCAATATCATGTTGATATCAGATTTGTGGTCAGCAAATGACCACATTATTGCAATATTAGCCCAAATCCGACGAACATAGAAGTAGGCATCAAAGTAATCCACTATTTGCTAAGATAATTGGTATATTGGTATATATAATTGGGGGCCACAGTAGTGCAGAGGATAGCATGTCCGCCTATGAGGCTGAAGGTCTAACCTGATCCTTCATAAGAATTTAATACGAAATGGCAAACATTCTGCTTGTATTCAATATTTTTTATGATGAAATAAAATAATTATGTATGTCATAATGCTCTTAGGCCCAAAGTAAAGAACTCTACTATGTAATTTTAAAAGATATGAGTGAAATTCATTGAGTCGTACGTTATACGAGTACAGAAAATGCAAAACAAAAAAAACATAATCATGCAACAACAAAACCAATTAGATAAGATAATGACTATTTTCGAACCGGTTTAAATACTAAATCAGACGTTTTAATTGGTGTAGATCGACCGCTTAGACTACTATGTTGCTATATATAAAATTTATAAAATGTTGATATAAGCATATGGGTGGGGCAGGGTAGTGTCACCTGCCCCTTAATCGAATGTTCATGGGATCGATCGCTTAGACTACTGTCTATGTTGCTATATATAAAATTTTGATATAAGCATTAGGTTTGGGCAGGATAGTCTCCTCTGTTCCTTAATCGAATGTTTAGGGAAATTTAGTATCAGGGTAGGGCAGAAGAAACATGGCTAGTTCTAAGGTATTTGTGGATATATCTAGACCATATTTTTGGATCTGTTCAGCGTATAAGTTTTTTGTGTGAATGTTTAAAAGTACTTAATACTAGATATTTATTTACAAAAATTTATGTTTTTTTTGTTTAATAAATTAATTTATTTGGATTCTTTAGATATTCAAACATGCTAAGCCAAATATGTGCAAAAACTTGATTTTCTAGTGTTAAAGGTACTTAACACAACAAGCAATTCAGAAACAAACTAAATATTTTAATTGCTCGAAAATTAAATAATAATATAATGTATCCCTCATCGTTTTTTGGTGAGTACAATAAAATAAAACAGTCTTCATAAATAGTCAATAAAAATCATAAACCCCTTTTATTATCGTAATTACTGTATAATACCTACAATAGCATGCACGGCTACTGCAACGACCAGTGATAAGTCGTACACAGCTACTTATCGACTTGTTTTGATATACTCACCCCTTATAAGAGAACATTGATTTTAGTTAGCCACCCACCGTCCAGATTACAACATCACTCACTCACTGCGCGATCCAAAATGAAACGAACGGGTAAATTTCTTTCCACGTTCCTTTTTATCGCCTGCCTTGCTTGGCACATAACACCCTCGAATGGAGCCAACATTTTGGGCTTGTTCACCAGCCACAGTCCATCCCATTTGATCGTTCACATGTCTTTGGTAAAGGTTTTGGCTGAAAGAGGGCACAATGTCACCGTTCTAGTCTCACAAAAACCCAAAGTAACTCATAAGGATATCAAGGTTATTCTGATACCACCTACCGATGAAGTAGAGCAACTTCTAAATCAAGAAGTTTCTGCCATGTCTCAAAGGAAAAACAGTATGTTTACGACAATGAAAAACATGTTCGGTTCACTGGGGATTCTAATCAACATGCAGGCCGATATGTTGAAAGATCCTCGTTTCACAGTGCTCTACGATAATCCAGACACCAAATTTGATTTGATAATTGCCGGTGTATTCATGAATGATTATCAACTTGGAGTGGCAGCAAAACTTAAGGTTCCCATAGTTCTCAGTTGGATGGGCCCACCAACGGTTATGACTGATGGTATGGTAGGTAATCCACCAGAGATATCATATGTGCCCAATATGAATATGGCGGTCAAAGTAGGGGAGAAAATGACGTTCATGCAACGCATTTCCAATTTCTTTATGAATGGATTTTTCAAAGTTATAATGACGCTTTTGGATATACGAATGAATAATTTCTACAAGTGAGTTTTTGGTGGACGAGTAAAGAAAAGTTGGAAAAATAATGTGCAATTTATCTATTTTAGGAATCTCTTTCCCACTGATGGAAGTTTTCCCTCCCTATCGGATATGAAGAAAAATGTTTCTTTGGTATTTTGCAATAGCCACTTTAGCGAAGGACCAGTGAGACCAAATGTTCCCGCTGTGGTTGAGATTGGGGGTATACAAGTCAAGGACAAGCCAGATCCATTGCCAAAGGTAAGTAAAACAAGTAAAAATGTGTTATGTTTGGCCGGGCCTAAATCAGCTTCGCTAATCAGAAGTACATTATTTTCGGATTTTTTTTTTTACATAAAGAAACGAAGGGATGGTGGTAGCACTTAATTTTTTATCTGATTCTTACTCTACCCTTAAATACTTTTCATTTAAGTACCATATTCCAGGGATCGCTATATATGCCCGTTTTGAGGGTTTTTTGGGGTGGGGTCTTCCCCTTAGAACCTGTACCACAAATCAAAATATCTAATTGGTGTTTTGGGTTACTACTAAGGTACAAACAACAAGTAATAGCATGCTAAGTTCGGACGAGCTTAATCTTATCCATCATGGATCGCATTTCTCAAGTTCTTTGAATGACTGTTTCAAATATATTTAAACCATATCAAGTTATTGTGGAAGCCACCGTAACGCAGAGGTTAGCATTCAAATCCTGTGGAGAACGTCAATAAAAATTCCAGCGGTGGTTATCGCCTCCTTATGCTGGCGACATTTGAGGCGAACTATGCCATTTTAAACCAGCAAGGAAAGGCAAAAGTCGGGCGGAGCCGACTATATAATACCCTACAATTATAAATTCGGGCAATATATAAATATATACGTATATCTAAATCCGAACCGACTTTCAAACAGATCGTTTGAAAATCTTTGTTACTACGGTCATATAAGTGTAAATCCGGTTATAAATATGTATGAATGGTACATTAAAATTTTAACCGATTTTGATGAAATCCCGCAGATATGTAACAAAACAATCCGTGCCAAATTTTGTGCAGATCGGTTGAAAATTGTAGTTACTACGGCCATTTAAGTGCAAATCGGACGATACATATATATATGGGAGCTATATCTAAATCTGAACCGATTTTTACCAAAATCAATAGCGTTCATCCTTGGGCCAAAAAAAATTATATGTGTAACATTTCGTGATGATTGGACAACAAATATTACCTGCACTTTGATTACAAGAATGCATGTACTCACAGCCGAACAGACGGACATGGCTAAATCAGAAAGTGATTCTGAGCCGATCGGTATACTTATCAATGGGTCTAGCTCTTCTCCTTCTTAGCGTTGCAAACAAATAATACCCTGTACCACAGTGGTGGTATAGGGTGTAAAAATGGTATGGCAGGCATGTAAAACTTCTGCCCAAAGAGGTGTCGCACTGCGACACGCCGTTCGGACTCGGTTATAAAAAGGAAACCCCTTATCATTGATCTTAAACTTGAATCGAACAGCACTCCTTAATGAGATATTCATGTTCAATCATAGTTGCAATTATTTACCTATAAGAACCGTACTTGTCATGCCTGTTAGAAGTCATAGAAAAATACCACCTCCAAAGTTTCAGCCAAATTGGATAATACTTGCGCCCTCCAGGAGCACAAAAAGTCTAATCGGCAGATATGTTTATATGGCAGCTATATGAGGTTATGAATGATGTAGACCATACATGCCAACTTGTTGGAAGTCATACCAAATCGACCTGTGCAAAATTTCAATCAAATTGGAAAACAATGGCGCTCTCTGGAGGGTGAAGAAGTCAAATCGGGAGATCGTTTTATATGACAGCTATATCAAGCTATAAACCGACCATACTCAGCATAGTTGTTGAAAGTCGTACCAAACCGATATGTGCAAAATTCCAGCCAAATCGGGCTAGAACCCTATAGAAGCTCAAGAAGTCAATAGGAGAGATCGGTTTACATGGACCGATAGTTGTGTTGTTGTTGTTGCAGCCAGGTGGCGATCCTCGTCAAGCTTCTGAAGATGAGCAAGCTTGTTCCGGTCCAAAGGTCCGATCGCCGTGGGCACACGGTGACCATTGGTTATTTAAAAGCGCCAATAACTCGCCTTGTCATGTCGAGCATCATAGGCACTCAGTACTTGTGCAAGAGCCGGTGCTGTCCGGCCTCTCACTGAGACTCCCCGCTCGAAACCGCTGATTGTCCGCGACTGCCGTTGCAGCTATTCCGTGTGGAGCATTCAACTATCCGCAACCTGTGGACGCGTCCGGTAGCTCTCAGCTAAGCTTCCCGTGAAAGCATTGAACACCACACAGATCTGACTTCAATACTGCGCCGGGCCGATATTTCTGCAAAATTTTAATCGCCTAGCTTTACCCCTTCAAAAATTTGCGTGCTTTCGACAAAATGCTGTAACATCTTTTTAAAATCTCTTTCTTTTTAGGACATTGCAAATTTCCTCAATGGAGCCAACGATACGGGGGCTGTACTTTTCAGTTTGGGTTCCAATCTTAAGGGATCCAGTATCAAACCTGAAACAGCCACATACATATTCAATGTTTTATCGAAACTCAAACAGAAAGTCATTTGGAAGTGGGAAGATTTGGAGCATACTCCAGGAAAATCACCTAATATTCTCTACCAGAAATGGATGCCCCAAGATGATATATTGGCTCATCCCAATATGAAACTTTTCATTACACACGCCGGCAAAGGGGGTGTAGTAGAAGCTCAATATCATGGGGTGCCAATGTTGGCATTGCCCGTATTTGCTGATCAACATGGAAACGCCGATAAATTGACTCAAGCAGGATATGGATTACAATTGGAATTACTCTCTCTAACTGAGGACTCGTTGCGCCAGAATGTGCTGGAAATACTCAATAATCCCGAATACCGTAGAAATGTGCAACAATTTTCTCGCCTCTATCGTGATCGTCCTATGAGTGCCCGTGAAAGTGTTGCTTTCTGGGTGGAGTATATTTTGCGTCACCATGGAGCAGCTCATATGCAAAGTCCTTTGGTGCACATGAACTTCATTGAGAGTATGAATTTGGATGTTTATGTTTTCCTATTAGCCGTGACCTACGTTCTGTATCGAGTCTTTCGCCTGGCATTTTGCTTTTTATGTACAAAGGTTTGCAAGAAGTTCTCCTGTTCCAAGACAAAGCCAAAGAAAACCCCTAAAGTTAAGAAGCAATAAAATTTATTGTTAAATGCTACTAGATTAAATATTATTCTATTATTTTCTGACTTAGTAGAATAAAATAAGAAAATATGTTATGAATGTTTTATAATAAACTGGCCCGGTGTGCTTCGCTACACCCATAAGGGTATGCAGCCCCCTTTTGACATGGTCCAAATTTGAAAATTATTTATATTCGTATTTAATTTAACTGGAACTTTTATATAAGTTTCGTAATCTACTCTAAAGTAAACTTCGTTTGAATACCATATTGTCCCGACCAGCCTTTATGTCCGTTTGGGGGTGGTTTTTGAGGTGGCACGGCCCCCCTGGGATTTTACCCCACAATTTTATATATATTTTGTATTTTACTTGCATTTACCTTTCTTTTAATACCCATATTGGTCCAATCGGTAAACATTTCATTTTTGGCCGGTTTTTCGAGGTGGGGCGGACACCTCGTCACGTGAGGTCGAATTGTTATATCAATTTCTTACTCTACTCTTAAATAGCTTTCATTTGATACCCATTTTGTCCCGATCGATAAACATGTCCGTTTGGGTGGTTTGACCCCAAAGTTTAATACCAATTTTGTTTATTTGAGTTACCATAAGGTGTCATACAAAATTTCACTTTAATCGATGCACCAATCTCCGAGATCTGGCGTTTTTAGATTTGTGGTTAGGGGGAGGATCTTTCCCCCCCCCGCGGATGTCACAAATTGAAGCACCCTATTTTCACTGTGAGGCTAAACTCTACCATCTGTGAACACTGAAAATCGGTTCAGGCGTTTTTAAATCTATTTGGAACAAACCATCTAAGCGGAACACTTTTATTTTTACATTTGTGTACATTCCAAATAATGACATGTTTTTTAATGCTCCACAAAGTGCGCTATTTTAATAAAACTTTCTCTAAGGACAAAGGTTTAGGTTTAATTCACCCGGATGTCTGTGTTAGCTCACTGTGATACCCTATTGA
Organism: Stomoxys calcitrans; assembly: GCF_963082655.1. Classification (NCBI taxonomy): domain Eukaryota; kingdom Metazoa; phylum Arthropoda; class Insecta; order Diptera; family Muscidae; genus Stomoxys; species Stomoxys calcitrans. The sequence goes on along the minus strand of NC_081554.1, from coordinate 37,585,003 downwards.
GAAAGAAGTGTTGGTGAGAAGATAAAGAAACAGTAACAACAAGTAAGAAGGCGTTAAGTTCGGCCGGGCCGAACTTTGGATACCCACCACCTCGGGTATATATGTGAACCACATTTCGTCAAAATCCAGTGAAAAATGCATACCTTAAGCCCCATAGCAGCTCTATAGATATCATCCGATTTAGACCAAATGCTTATAAGTACAAGTCATTGTTCAACTGAGAGATCGGTCTATATGGCAGCTATATCCAAATCTGGACCGATCTGAGCCAAATTGAAGACAAATATCGAAGGGCCCAACACAAGTCATTGTCCCAAATTTCGGCGACATCGGACAATAAATGCGCTTTTATGAGCCCAAAACTTTAAATCGAGAGATCGGTCTATATGGCAGCTATATCCAAATCTGAACCGATCAGGGCCAAATAGAAGAAAGATATCGAAGGGCCTAAGGCAAATCACTGTCCCAAATTTCAGCAAAATCGGATAATAAATGTGGCTTTTATGGGCCTAAGACCATAAATCGGAGTATCGGTCTATATGGCAGCTATATCCAAATTTGGACCGATCTGGACCAAATTGACGAAGGATGCCGAAGGGCTCAACGCAACTCACTGTCCCAAATTTCAGCAAAATCGAATAATAAATGTGGCTTTTATGGTCGTAAGACCATAAATCGGAGAATCGGTCTATATGGCAGCTATATCCAAATCTGGACCGATCTGGGCCAAATTGACGAAGGATGTCGAAGGGCCCAACGCAACTCACTGTCCCAAATTTCAGCAAAATCGGATAATAAATGTGGCTTTTATGGGCCTAAGACCCTAAATCGGAGGATCGGTCTATATGGCAGCTATATCCAAATTTAGACCGATCTGGGCCAAATTGACGAAGGATGTCGAAGGGCTCAACGCAACTCACTGTCCCAAATTTCAGCAAAATCGGATAATAAATGTGGCTTTTATGGGCCTAAGACCATAAATCGGAGTATCGGTCTATATGGCAGCTATATCCAAATTTGGACCGATCTGGACCAAATTGACGAAGGATGCCGAAGGGCTCAACGCAACTCACTGTCCCAAATTTCAGCAAAATCGGATAATAAATGTGTCTTTTATGGGCGTAAGACCATAAATCGGAGGATCGGTCTATATGGCAGCTATATCCAAATCTGGACCGATCTGGGCCAAATTGACGAAGGATGTCGAAGGGCCCAACGCAACTCACTGTCCCAAATTTCAGCAAAATCGGATAATAAATGTGGCTTTTATGGGCCTAAGACCCTAAATCGGCGGATCGGTCTATATGGGAGCTATATCAAGATATAGTCCGATATAGCCCATCTTCGAACTTAACCTGCTTATGGACAAAAAAAGAATCTGTGCAAAATTTCAGCTCAATATCTGAATTTTTAAAGACTGTAGCGTGATTTCAACAGACAGACGGACAGACGGACGGACATGTCTAGATCGTCTTAGATTTTCACGCTGATCAAGAATATATATACTTTATAGGGTCGGAAATGGATATTTCGATGTGTTGCAAACGGAATGACAAAATGAATATACCCCCATCCTTCGGTGGTGGGTATAAAAATGTATGAATCACCAGATAAGATCTAGAGGCGAGAGAGAAAAGGTAGCAAGACCCTATCATACACGCCCAAATGTATGTGCATCCCGGAGGAACACTAGTTCACTTCCTTCTTCACATATTCATCCGCCTTCTTACAATATTTCTCAGAATACTATCGTAGCCTAGAGCTAAGTCAGCGGTGTATCATGACATTCAGCGACTTCAAACAATCTGCCACGCACCTTTACCTCACTGTTCTCTAATTCAAGGCTTTTGAGTATATCTCTACCGACAATTATTCAATTATACTCCCGTGCGTGCAGACCGGCAACTATCGAACCAATTTCCACGTTGTTTAATGCCCACTCGATATTCAGGAAAACCTCTATATACTTCAGTAAGAGAGATATCTCCGCTGACGTACCTCAAGGGTATACGTGTTGTGCCCCAATGACGTAAACCAGAGTCAGTCAGTTGCAATATGTGGATCGGCGACCTTATCCTGGCTGTTTAAAAAAATGAATTTTTATCAGTAATTCCACTGTATTCTGGATCCTCTTGGTGTAAGTCCCGTTCTCCCTCCAAAAATTTCCATGAAATTTTCTCTAAAGACAAAATTTCCATGAAATTTTCTCTAAAGACAAAATTTCCATGAAATTTTCTCTAAAGACAAAATGTTCATAAAATTTTCTTTAAAGACAAAATGTTCATGAAATTTTCTCTAAAGACAAAATGTTCATGAAATTTTCTCTAAAGACAAAATGTTCATGAAATTTTCTCTAAAGACAAAATTTCTATGAAATTTTCTCTAAAGACAAAATTTTCATGAAATTTTCTCTAAAGACAAAATTTCCATGAAATTTTCTCTAAAGACAAAATGTTCATGAAATTTTCTCTAAAGACAAAATTTCCATGAAATTTTCTCTAAAGACAAAATTTCCATGAAATTTTCTCTAAAGACAAAATTTCCATGAAATTTTCTCTAAAGACAAAATTTCCATGAAATTTTCTCTAAAGACAAAATTTCCATGAAATTTTCTCTAAAGACAAAATGTTCATGAAATTTTCTCTAAAGACAAAATTTCCATGAAATTTTCTCTAAAGACAAAATGTTCATGAAATTTTCTCTAAAGACAAAATTTCCATGAAATTTTCTCTAAAGACAAAATTTCCATGAAATTTTCTCTAAAGACAAAATTTCCATGAAATTTTCTCTAAAGACAAAATTTCCATTAAATTTTCTCTAAAGACAAAATTTCTATGAAATTTTCTCTAAAGACAAAATTTCTATGAAATTTTCTCTAAAGACAAAATTTCTATGAAATTTTCTCTAAAGACAAAATTTCTATGAAATTTTCTCTAAAGACAAAATTTCTATGAAATTTTCTCTAAAGACAAAATTTCTATGAAATTTTCTCTAAAGACAAAATTTCTATGAAATTTTCTCTAAAGACAAAATTTCTATGAAATTTTCTCTAAAGACAAAATTTCTATGAAATTTTCTCTAAAGACAAAATTTCTATGAAATTTTCTCTAAAGACAAAATTTCTGTGAAATTTTCTCTAAAGACAAAATTTCTGTGAAATTTTCTCTAAAGACAAAATTTCTGTGAAATTTTCTCTAAAGACAAAATTTCTGTGAAATTTTCTCTAAAGACAAAATTTCTGTGAAATTTTTTCTAAAGACCAAATTTCTATGAAATTTTCTCTAAAGACAAAATGTTCATGAAATTTTCTCTAAAAACAAAATTTCCATGAATTTTCTCTAAAGAAACAATTTCCATGAAATTTTCTATAAGACAAAATGTTCATGAAATTTTCTCTAAAGACAAAATTTCCATGAAATTTTCTCTAAAGACAAAATTTCCATGAAATTTTCTCTAAAGACAAAATTTTCTCTAAAGACAAAATTTCCATAAAATTTTCTCTAAAGACAAAATGAAATTTTCTCTAAAGACAAAATGTTCATGAAATTTTCTCTAAAGACACAATTTCCATTAAATTTTCTCTAAAGACAAAATTTCCATTAAATTTTCTCTAAAGACAAAATTTCCATGAAATTTTCTCTAAAGACAAAATTTCCATGAAATTTTCTCTGAAGACAAAATTTTCATGGAATTTTCTCGAAAGACAAAATTTCCATGAAATTTTCTCTAAAGACAAAATTTCCATGAAATTTTCTCTAAAGACAAAATTTCCATACAATTTTCTCTAAAGACAAAATTTCCATACAATTTTCTCTAAAGACAAAATTTCCATGAATTTTTCTCTAAAGACAAAATTTCCATGAAATTTTCTCTAAAGACAAAATTTCCATGAAATTTTCTCTAAAGACAAAATTTCCATACAATTTTCTCTAAAGACAAAATTTCCATGAAATTTTCTCTAAAGATAAAATTTCCATGAAATTTTCTCTAAAGACAAAATTTCCATGAAATTTTCTCTAAAGACAAAATTTCCATGAAATTTTCTCTAAAGACAAAATTTCCATGAAATTTTCTCTAAAGACAAAATTTCCATGAAATTTTCTCTGAAGACACAATTTCCATGAAATTTTCTCTAAAGACAAAATTTCCATGAAATTTTCTCTAAAGACAAAATTTCCATGAAATTTTCTCTAAAGATAAAATTTCCGTGAAATTTTCTCTAAAGACAAAATTTCCATTAAATTTTCTCTAAAGACAAAATTTCCAATAAATTTTCTCTAAAGACAAAATTTCCATGAAATTTTCTCTAAAGACAAAATTTCCATGAAATTTTCTCTGAAGACAAAATTTCCATGAAATTTTCTCTAAAGACAAAATTTCCATAAAATTTTCTCTAAAGACAAAATTTCCATGAAATTTTCTCTAAAGACAAAATTTCCATGAAATTTTCTCTAAAGACAAAATTTTCTCTAAAGACAAAATTTCCATAAAATTTTCTCTAAAGACAAAATGAAATTTTCTCTAAAGACAAAATGTTCATGAAATTTTCTCTAAAGACAAAATGTTCATGAAATTTTCTCTAAAGACAAAATGTTCATGAAATTTTCTCTAAAGACAAAATGTTCATGAAATTTTCTCTAAAGACACAATTTCCATTAAATTTTCTCTAAAGACAAAATTTCCATTAAATTTTCTCTAAAGACAAAATTTCCATTAAATTTTCTCTAAAGACAAAATTTCCATGAAATTTTCTCTAAAGACAAAATTTCCATGAAATTTTCTCTGAAGACAAAATTTTCATGGAATTTTCTCGAAAGACAAAATTTCCATGAAATTTTCTCTAAAGACAAAATTTCCATGAAATTTTCTCTAAAGACAAAATTTCCATGAAATTTTCTCTGAAGACAAAATTTCCATGAAATTTTCTCTAAAGACAAAATTTCCATAAAATTTTCTCTAAAGACAAAATTTCCATGAAATTTTCTCTAAAGACAAAATTTCCATGAAATTTTCTCTAAAGACAAAATTTTCATGGAATTTTCTCGAAAGACAAAATTTCCATGAAATTTTCTCTAAAGACAAAATTTCCATGAAATTTTCTCTAAAGACAAAATTTCCATGAAATTTTCTCTAAAGACAAAATTTCCATGAAATTTTCTCTAAAGACAAAATTTCCATGAAATTTTCTCTGAAGACAAAATTTCCATGAAATTTTCTCTAAAGACAAAATTTCCATAAAATTTTCTCTAAAGACAAAATTTCCATGAAATTTTCTCTAAAGACAAAATTTCCATGAAATTTTCTCTAAAGACAAAATTTCCATGAAATTTTCTCTGAAGACAAAATTTTCATGGAATTTTCTCGAAAGACAAAATTTCCATGAAATTTTCTCTAAAGACAAAATTTCCATGAAATTTTCTCTAAAGACAAAATTTCCATGAAATTTTCTCTAAAGACAAAATTTCCATACAATTTTCTCTAAAGACAAAATTTCCATACAATTTTCTCTAAAGACAAAATTTCCATGAATTTTTCTCTAAAGACAAAATTTCCATGAAATTTTCTCTAAAGACAAAATTTCCATACAATTTTCTCTAAAGACAAAATTTCCATGAAATTTTCTCTAAAGATAAAATTTCCATGAAATTTTCTCTAAAGACAAAATTTCCATGAAATTTTCTCTAAAGACAAAATTTCCATGAAATTTTCTCTAAAGACAAAATTTCCATGAAATTTTCTCTAAAGACAAAATTTCCATGAAATTTTCTCTGAAGACACAATTTCCATGAAATTTTCTCTAAAGACAAAATTTCCATGAAATTTTCTCTAAAGACAAAATTTCCATGAAATTTTCTCTAAAGATAAAATTTCCGTGAAATTTTCTCTAAAGACAAAATTTCCATTAAATTTTCTCTAAAGACAAAATTTCCAATAAATTTTCTCTAAAGACAAAATTTCCATGAAATTTTCTCTAAAGACAAAATTTCCATGAAATTTTCTCTAAAGACAAAATTTTCATGGAATTTTCTCGAAAGACAAAATTTCCATGAAATTTTCTCTAAAGACAAAATTTCCATGAAATTTTCTCTAAAGACAAAATTTCCATGAAATTTTCTCTAAAGACAAAATTTCCATACAATTTTCTCTAAAGACAAAATTTCCATACAATTTTCTCTAAAGACAAAATTTCCATGAATTTTTCTCTAAAGACAAAATTTCCATGAAATTTTCTCTAAAGACAAAATTTCCATGAAATTTTCTCTAAAGACAAAATTTCCATGAAATTTTCTCTAAAGATAAAATTTTCATGAAATTTTCTCTAAAGACAAAATTTCCATGAAATTTTCTCTAAAGACAAAATTTCCATGAAATTTTCTCTAAAGACAAAATTTCCATGAAATTTTCTCTAAAGACAAAATTTCCATGAAATTTTCTCTAAAGACAAAATTTCCATGAAATTTTCTCTAAAGACAAAATTTCCATGAAATTTTTTTTAAAGAATATATAAATAAAATACTCTCTTAAAAACTTTCAATAAAAATTTTAATAATGAAAAAATGCTTATGTTAATTTAAATGCTTAAAATTTACATTAGATTATACTTATCACAAAACCAAAAATTTCAGAACTTTGATTTTCTTTTCAATTTGTTATCACAATGACAAGGCAGTTCGGAATACATACTTTAATATGAAATTGTTGTTTTTCACCCAACAACAGAGTGCATATTTCACAATTTGCTAGGGGTATGTGAACAGCAATACTATGAGATTTATGATAAGATATGGTCAATATTATTTCTACATTAAAAAAAAAATGTAGCAAAACTTAAAAAAAAAAATTATCATATTCTTGCCCTACAGCAACACTTGCTGTGTTTTATTTAAATACTACACTCCACCAAATTTGTTGTTCAAAACACCAAAAATGTTTGCTAAAACAGAAGTATTTACCTGGGGAAAGCAGACACTACCGCTGTTTCAGCAAACATAGGGCTCCTGTATTAGCAAACATTTCGGTCAGCTAAATCAGCAAACAAATTCTGTTGTTTTAGGTGCAAAAATATGCTAAAAAAATATATATATATCAGTGTAGCTAAAAGCTATTGGGTTGTATTTATGGTGTTACAGATTTTCAGTTCTGAACGGGGTTAGACGCACAGGAACATATGTCAGATGGGGTATGTGCTGTGTAAAAATCTGTTGTTGACGAAGAAGTCGTTTCAATTTTTTCATATACGCCAAATACCTTTTTGAATATCGACATTTTTATATTTCTTAGTGATTTTTTTTCCATTAACAATAATTTTGGTGTCCCTGTCCATGACAGTCATATACACATTAGTAGAGCAATAACAAAAAATGTGAGCGAGCTCAGCCATATTTCGAAATGTATACAAATGTATGCGATGTCATGTGTATAAGGAATCCCTTGATCAGGTATTCCACAAATTAAAATTATCTCCTCCAACGAAATTCCTAAAAAAAGAATTCTTAAAAAATGCCTAAGTAAAACAAGTAAAGACAAAAAAAAGCATAACTCAGCACAATTTTGTACTTAAAACAGCAGATTTTGTTTGCTAATTTAGCTGACCGAAATGTTTGCTAGTACATCAGCCCTATGTTTGCTGGAACAGCAGTAATGTCTACTTTTCCATTTACGGCAGGCAAAACTACTGTTCTAGCAAAAATTTTTGCTGTTTTGAATAACATACTTTGTTAAGTGTATAGATATATTTTTTGGAGTTTCGTACAATATTAATTTTTGCACTAAAAAAACTTGCATTTACGCACAAAAATCATATTAAAATACATTTTATTACAGAAAATCTATTTTATAAAGGCGACAACATTTCTCCGTCGTGTGTTATTGAATTAATTCGAAGAGATATTACAAATGTTTGCTAATAGTGTGAATAAAATAATATCAACAGGTAATGGAAAAATACCCAGTTTTTCTATCAGTGTAGTAACATTTGTGTTTAATGTATTTGTAAACATTGCTACAAAGAGATGCGAAAAACATACATGCCTTATAGCGTCTTAATTTAATATTTTCATATGTTAAAAACCGTTTGACAAGGTAACAAAACCTTACCATTGGCGAGGGTATAACATTTTGCAAGTGTATTTCTTTGCCGCAACTCCGTTAGCTTATCTATAAAGTTACCATCGACAAACTGAAATCAGTTGTTTACTAGACTTCAGCTTCATAAGTAGTTCAAGCGAAATGATAATATTTAAAATATTATTGATCCTCGGTATATCCTGGCAAATAGCCACAACTGATGGAGCCAATATTTTGGGCATATTCACCAGTCACAGTCCATCACATTTAATTGTGCATTTGTCGGTGGCAAACGTTCTGGCCGAAAGAGGCCACAATATAACCGTTGTAGCTTCATCTCAACCAAAAATTGCAATCCACAAGAATATTACAATGATCGTTGTACCGCTCACAAAGGAACAAGAGGTTATCATGCATAGGTCGATGGAAAAAATGGCTTCCAATAACGATGGTTTTTTAACTTTAATACGAAATTTTTTTGGTTCCCTAAAAATTTTCATTGATGCTCAGGCAGATATATTAAAAGATCCTCGATTTACGAAGCTCTACGAAAGTGAAGACACCAAATATGATTTGGTCATGTGCGGATTTTTTATGAACACCTTTCAATTGGGAGTAGCGGCAAAATTTAAAGCCCCCCTCATAGTAACATGGACGAGTGCTGCTATGTCTATGGTTGGAAGAATGGTGGGCAATCCTTCTGGAGTTGAGTATGTGCCAAGCCATACGGTGAATATGGACAAAGGACAAGTGAAGATGAATTTTCTGCAACGTTTAAAGAATTTTCTTTCGTACACTGTCTTTGATATATTAACTTTTATTATGGATATACGAATGAAACAAATTTACAAGTGAGATATGCTTTGAAATTTTATTTTAGATTAATTTTAATGCTGAATTCTTAGCGATATATTCCAAGATGAGGACGACTCTTTTCCAACTTTAGATGAAATGTACAAAAACGTCTCACTTGTATTTTGCAATAGCCACTTTAGTGAAGCCTCCATAAAAGCCCAAGTACCAGCCGTTGTGGAAATCGGTGGCATTCAGGTTAAGGAAAAACCAAATCGATTGCCTGAGGTAAGCACTTTTGGTATAGCATAGCTATTAAGTATGTCGTAAAATTCAGTACTGGTTCTGCAGAACTCCTAACACAGGATAAAGGGTCAATCACACGCACAAAAGACTAAGGAAAAAGAAACACTTGAACCAATTCGATCCCATTCATATTAAGGGTTACCACGCCCTTCTTAAGCGTTTGCAATCCCCAACGACCTACATCGATACTAAGTGTCTGTGCAAAATTTTAAGCGGCTAGTTTTACGCGTTCGACCTATATCGTGATTTCGACAGACGACCGGACGGAAATGATTAGATCGATTCAGAACGACGAGACGATCAAGAATATATACGAATATTGTGAGGTTTTACAAACGGAATGACTAGATTAGTATACCCCCATCCTATGGTGGTGGGTATAAAAATCGGTATTCAATCGGCGCTTTTTTTAATCAAAACAAATAAATAGGCGTTAATTTCGGCCGAGCCGAGCTTTGGATACCCACAACCTCGGGTATACATATGTAAACCGATGAAAAATGCATACCTCATCATACCCCATATCAGCTATATCAAAATAAATTCCGATTTGGACCAAATACTAATAAGTACCAGTCATTGTTCAATTGTGTATAACAAAATATTGATCTTTTTGGTAGCTATATCTAAAAATAAACCGATCTACATCATAAACGACACGGATGTCGAAAAGCTTAACATAAATGCGCTTTTTATGGGGCCAAGACTTTAAATCGAGATATCGGTCTATATGGCAGCTATATCCAAATCTGGACCGATTTGGGTTAAGTTGCAGAAAAATGTCGAAGAGCATAACACAACACACTATCCCAAATTTCGGCGGAATCGGACAGTAAATGCGCCTCTTATGGGCTCAAAACCTTAAATCGAGAGATTGCTCTATATGGCAGCTATATCCAAATCTTGATCGATCCATATCAAATTGAAGAAAGATGTCGAGTGGCCTAACACAATTCACTGTCCCAAATTTCAGCAAAATCGGATAATAAATGTGGCTTTTATGGACTTAAGACCCTAAATCGGTGGATCGGTCTATATGACAGCTATAAAGAAATCTGGGCCGATCTGAGCCAGATTGAAAAAGGATGTCGAAGATCCTAACACAACTCATTGTTCCAAATTTCAGCTAAATCGGATAATAAATGTGGGTTTTATGGGCCTAAGACCTAAATCGGCAGATCGGTCTATGTGGGGGCTAGATATCAAGATATCTTCTATCTTCTAACTTAACCTGCTTATGGACAAAAAAAAAAGAATATGTGCAAAGTTTCAGCTCAATATCTCTGTAACGACAAAAAGTCTGCAAAAAAAGGGGATTAAACCATTTTTTTCTTAATCTTTCTTTTCATTCTTTTAGAACTTGGAGACGTTCATCGAAAATTCCTCGGAACATGGATTTATACTTTTTAGTTTAGGCACAAATGTAAAGGGATCTCATGTGAAATCGGAAATTGCAACGCGTATATTCAATGTTTTATCAAAACTAAAGCAAAATATCATTTGGAAATGGGATGATCTCAAGCATACTCCCGGCAATTCTTCTAATATACTATACACAAAGTGGCTACCTCAAGACGATATTTTGGCTCATCCATATCTCAAACTATTTATAACCCATGCCGGTAAAGGTGGCATTGCTGAAGCCCAGTATCATGGTGTACCTATGCTAGCCATTCCCATTTTTGGTGACCAACACCCAAATGCTTTACATATGGTTCAAGCTGGTTATGGTCTTATGGTCAACTATTTCACACTAAGTGAAGAGGTTTTAAGCTCTTCTCTACAGGAGGTACTGCACAATCCCATTTATCGGGAAAATGTTCAGCGTTTTTCACGTCTTTATCGAGATCGCCCTTTCAGTGCTCGAGAAAATGTAGCTTACTGGACGGAATATGTTATGCGACATAGAGGCGCTACCCATATGCAGAGTCCTTTAGTGCATATGAATTTTATTGAGAGTTCAAACCTAGATGTTTACGTTGTTATTCTGCTTATATTGTATATAATGATCGTGATTTGTCGATGTGGATTTTTGTTTGTTAAGAGAAAAGTGTGTGATAAAAAATGTAAAAAAAATAGCAAAATAAAGAATAAAATTAATTGATTTCTCCCATACATACATGAGTTTGATACTCCATTGCTTCAGGTGAACAAACGAATCACAGCCAAAAACTATGAAAAAAAAAGGTTAAACTGGATATTTTAGTCGGAGATGTTGAATCTGCTATGTGATAATAGCTGTGTTTTATTTTATTACTATCGATTTATGTGCAATGAAATTTTTATGAAAATGACATCTATCCAGGACAACAAAGTTCTGGATATATATAATTTTCATACAAATTTCATTCCACTGCACTACATAGTACTAAATAAAACACAGCCAATGACGTCTGTTTGCGCTTTCTTTGGTCTTAACATCTTATTTAGATTCCATTGCAGCATATTGTCCGGCTAAAGACCATTTCATTCAATGATTTCTATTAAAAAAAATAGCACAGAAAAGAACTTTCGAAAGTAAGGCAAAATGTGTGATGTTGATTAAAAGCATTTGGCCGGCGTTCTCTATCGCGATTTAGAAATTGGAAGGCAAAATGACAATTTTGCTTTGGAGGGCAAAATGATTATTTAATAGTTGTACCATAGTAGCATGTGTTTTATTTGATCCGATCCATATAATATCTAGAGTTACTGCAAAATCAAAACAAGACCTCACCTTATAAGTGCATCCTGGTTTCATTTATCCATAAGCTTGCACATCTGCTAGATTGGTATATAAAACAACCCCAAGGAGATGCTTCTACCACATTGGAACGTTAACTGCTAAGAAAAACAATGATTAAAGTGTGTTTAGTTTTGATTCAATAATGCTTTGTGTGCTAAGATAGAGGCTCAATTTGCTGCTCACAAGGCCCAAACATACCTAATTTCAGGCATTAACGAAGAATGGTTGGAAAAATGCCAATTGATTACTTATATCATTCAACGACGAATGAACAAAGTTGTAGATACTTGAGCCATATATATGGGAGCTATATCTCAATTTGATTCACATATACAAAAAGATTTCTTTCAGATTCAAAATGCGCAATGTTTTGTAGGAGAATCGATCTTTGTAGCAACTATTATAATTCACACCCCATTTCATTGTCATAGGTGGGCATGCTTGTAATCTACAGATTCACCGTTTAGTTTCCTCTACTTATGAGTAATGATCGATATAACAAAAAAGTCATATCCACTAAAAGTCGACTTCGACTTTTCGATTTTTCTACACAAAAGTCTAGTAATCGATTAGTCGAAAGTCGGCATTTATAAAATCTTACATTCTAAGTGAATGTCAGACTAAGGAAGAAGAAGAAGACTTCGATTCTATGAACCACCACCACCACTCGTGTAAACATTATGGCTGATAAACAAAAAGTGAGTTGATTTTAAGTTTTTATTAAATAATTAACGAGACAAAATCAATAATTTTTCGTAGGGTGGCGGCAACGATGGCAAAGAAAAAAGGCGCAAGGAGTCTATTTTGGATCTATCAAAGTATTTGGAAAAACAAATCCGCGTCAAATTTGCCGGTGGTCGCGAGGCATCAGGTATACTCAAAGGTTACGATGCTTTACTAAATCTAGTTCTGGATAATACAATAGAGTATTTAAGAGATCCGGACGAGCCATTTAAACCCTCCGAGGAGACAAGAAATCTTGGTCTTGTGGTATGTCGAGGTACGGCTCTAGTTCTTATATGTCCACAGGATGGCGTTGAAGCCATACCAAATCCTTTTATAACACAATAATTGTGTTAATTTAAGTGGGTTTTTTTATTTAACGAATATGTATAGAATATGTTAATAAATAATTTCTTTTGTAACATAATGTAAAGCTTATGTTAAGTTAAATGTAAGCAAGTCTTAAGAATACAAACAAAGATGGATATGAAGCATGGCTGAGAGTTAGTCCAAACCAAACTCATTGCGTATCCACGGATATTGTGGAGGACACTCCTTGCAGGTGTATAAATAACGATCTTGCTGTAGCACTCTACTTCTTAATTTACAAATATTAGGATGATTGCATACTTTTTCGTTGGGTTCCAAATGCTTTTTGGCTTTGCATGACCAAGGTTCAAATTGATATAGAAGATTGTTGGATGTGGGATTACGCATCCATTGTATGGCCTCTTGGTTGGTCACAAAGTAAACATCGGGAAGCTTCTGTAAGTCATCGACAAATTTCTGAAAATTAAAAAAATATATATATTGTTATCCATATTCTATATTTCATTTCAAACACTTACCATGAAAGCATTTAAATACTCTGACTTCTTGAACCAAGCTGCATGAAAATACAGTCCCAAAGGAGCTCTATTCGATAGATAATGCCTTTTAAAATTATGTGTCAACATTCGATAAATATCTTCTCCGTTTAGATGGGGCGGGCAACTATCAATCATTGCACAGGTGTAGTCACCAGCCTCTAGCTGATTTAGAACCATCTCCCATATTCCTGGATAGCTACGTGAGGGACAGTTTTGTTTGTTGCCCATGCAAACGTGTGGCATTTTGTAATCCATTGTATATGGCCATAAAGGAGGATTTGAGAAGGGAGCAACCATTGACGAGTCGTAGGCAAACCCAAACTCTTTCATCATAAGAAATTGTCGATTCCATCCAACGCGTAAAAATGGCACACGCATACCACGTATCTCCTCCATTCGAACGCTGGCAAACCGATTTAATATATTAGCTTGACCCACCATTTCATCGAACCAATCTTCAATGGTTGCATTATGAGACCACCACATCTCGGGACCGCGATGTCTATATATATTTAAGATATAAATGCATTGATTATTTTTAGACATGCACCATTTGTAAGAATTTTCAGACATAAAAGCGTAGGATTCGTAAAACTTCGTAATTTTTCCGTAATCGAAATTATTGTTCTGAAAATGTCCACTTTAGGATGCTGTAAATTGAAGAATTGTTTAGCATCCAATTTCACTATGAGTTAACAAAGAAAGTAAATCTATAAATGTCACATTTTGGACACATCAAAGCTAAAAAATTAAGTTTATTTTTTTTATATTTTGAAAAAAGGAAATTTGGCAATGGAACGGATTTAGAGGGCTCCAGAAGTTTAACAAGGATCTTGGCTTATGTCGTGACTTAAGCTATTTATGGGCATATTGTAACCCAAAATGCTCTTTGCTTTAGAACCTATGCAACCGCATTTTGTCTATCATTGATGTTCTTAACTTTCAAATTAAAATATATTAAGAACTTACGTAACTGAATGTACCGCTATCTCGTGTCCATCATTCCATAATTTCTGAATGTATTGGTAATTTGTATATGGATGCGAAACAAAGAAGGTCGCCTTTATGGGACAACCATTGGGATTCCGACGTTGACCACTAAACAAAACTTTGGTGAATAATTCCCAATTCTCAAAATTGACCGCATCATCAAATGTTAAAAGTATCATTTGCGGTACCATATGAGGTTCCAGGCGTCCGGGTATTATTGTACCATCCTTGGAACAGAAACAGTCTGGCAGTTTACAGTGTTTGGGGTCGCATAATTCGGCAGCATTTGGGTCATTATCTGCATCGCACCATCCTTCATCCGATTCATCGGGACAATCCACAGAACCATCACAAAAGTATTCATTAGGCAAACAAGTAGCATCACCGCAAGCCCACTGATTGTCGGGACAGTCGGCTTCGTCTAGCAAAGGCTTTGGAGCTGGTGTTTCTAAATGTACGGGAATTGATGAATTGTTGTTCGATACTATGGTATAATGTTTTTTATTACTGTGGTATCTTTCAAAAGACAATTAGTTGGTTTGTTCTTGGTTTCGTTCCTCTGTCATTGACCTTAAACCTAATTCGGTCAACACCCATTGATATATGGGAAGCCTACCCGCTGTTCCTTATAAGTGTTCGCTTGAAATTTAATTTTATTGTCTGTTGATTTTTTTCGTTAAGTAACATTTTTGTCCTTATCGAAAAAGTTTGTCGACCACGGTATCTCCAAATCCGAATCCATGCTTTTGAAGATGTGTTTTTTATTAGGAAAAAGTTGAAAATTATAAAAAAAAGTTGATAGTCATTGCATTATAAGTCGATCTAGCCATGTCCGTCTTGCATTAACGGAACTCTGATATTGCCATCCGGTGGCGCATGCTACATGGATAGATCGGAGCTAATGGAGAGAACTGGTCTGCGCGTCTTCTTGAAGACTTCCGGCTGCCTGACGATAACACGGTTTTATAGGCGAAAATACGCTCGAGGACGTCGAGTCTAAATGTCTTTACGTTAGTCGTGTCACCCGTGAATCGTGAATGAGGTCCAAATCTAATCACGGGATCGCGCGAGACCTTGCTTGAATTGAAATTGTTGTTGTTGCAGCCACAATTGCATATAGAGGTCTGATCGCCGCGGAAACATGATGGCCATTGGTTATTTAAAGGCCCCAATAGTAGCTCTCAGCTAAGCTTCTCGTGATAAAAAAGAACACCACACAGATTGGAGCACACGAGAAAATCACGACTCACGAGACACCCACGAAACGCTCATGACTCACGAAACAAAAAAATAACGATAAAACAAAAATTTTCTCATGCTCTCAAATCGTACGGTATTTTAACGTACGAATATGTCTGTAGATGCAAAAAAGGAAAAGGCTAAAACAGTGGTTATGCAGGTCTGATACATTTTATACATTAATAAGTAAGAGCATGCTAAGTTCGGCTGGGCCGAATCTTGTATACCCGCTAACATGGATCGCATTTGTCGAGTTCTTTGCATCTCTTTTTAGGTAAACAAGGAGTAATGATTAAGAATTGTTATGCTATTGAAGCTAGTTTTAGTTCGATTTGGACCATAAATGAATTGAATGTTAAATCATAGTAGAAATCATTGGATAATATTTCAGTCCATTTGGATGAGAATTGCGCCTTGTAAGGGCTCAAGAAACAGAATCGGGAGGTCGGTTGATATGGGAGCTGTATCAGGCTGAAGATAGATTCAGATCATATTGGACACGTATGTTGAAGGTCATGAGAGAAACCGTTGCACAAAATTTCAGCCAAATCTTATAAGAATTGCCCGCTCTAGTGGCTCAAGAAGTCAATATCCAAGATCGGTTTATATCGCAACTATATCAGGTTATAAACCGATTTGAACCATACTTAGCACAGGAAGTCATAAAAAACACCTCATTCAAAATTTGAGCCAAATCGGATAAGAATTGCGCCCTCTAGTGGCTCAAAATCAAGATCTAAGATCGGGTTATATGACAGCTATATCAGGTTATGGCCCGATTTGAAACATACTTAGCACAATTGTTGGAAGACATGACGAAATACCTCATTCGAAATTTCAGCCAAATCGGATGAGAATTGCGCCCTATAGTTGTTCAAAAGTCAAGATCCTAGATCGGTTTATATGGCAGCTATATCAGGAACCATACTTAGCACATTTGTTGAAAGTCTTAACAAAACACTTCATGCTAAATTTCAGATAAATCGGATGTGAATTGCCACCTCTAGTGGCTCAAGAAGTCAAGATCCAAGATCAGTTTATATGGCTGCTATATCAGGTTATGGACCGATTTGAATCCTAATTACCACAGTTGTTGAAAGTCATATCGAAACAATTCATGCAAAATTTTAGCCAAATCGGATGAGTATTGCACCCTCAATCCCATGGCAGCCGGTTGTACGTACCGAATTGACCTGATGGATTCCTTCATCGGCTAGGGCTGCCGCCTCATTTTACAACACAATGCTACAACAACAACTGAATTGCACCCTTTAGTGGCTCAAGAAGTTAAGATCCATGATGGGGTTATATGGCAGCTATATCAGGTTATGGACCGATTTGAACCATACTAAGCACAGTTGTTGGAAATCATACAGAACAACTCATGTACAATTTCAGCCAATCTGAAGTAGAATTGCGCCCTCAAGTGGTTCAAGAAGTCAATATCAAATCAAATCAATATCAAAACATGGACCGATATGGCTCATTTACAATCCCAAACGACCTACACTGAGAAGAAGTATTTGTGCAAAATATCAAGTCCCCAACTTTACTCCTTCAAAAGTTAACACGTTCTCAACAGACGAACCGACATTGCTAGATCGACTTAAAATGTTTTGACAATCAAGAATATGTTCACTTTAGGGGGTCTTAGACGCATATTTCGAGGTGTTCCAAACGGAATGACGACATTATGGTGAAGGATATAGTACACGTACGTTCAAATGCTGTATGATTTGAGGCGCATGGAAAAAAATTATTATTCGCTTCATGGAAAAATATTTGTTAAACCGTGACCCGCGAGTGCCTCGTGAGTCGTGAGTCATGAGTCATGAGTGTTTCGTGAGTCGTGATTGCCTCGTAAGTCGTGAGTCGTGCGTGAGTAAAATTTTTATCTCGTGAGCATGAGTGAAAAATCACTCACGCGCATATCTCTAGTGTAAAGGTTGGTACTATTTTCGCTTTTCACGATTAGTTTTTTTTAGCTAATAGACTTTAAAACAAAGTAAAACTTGCTGATTTTATTCAGTAGGGGAATCCCTCATTACCTATGAAAACAGTTTAATAAAAGTATTGCGTTATCATTGGAGAATGTAGTGTTATAAAAAAGTAATACCACCTTAAGACCAAATACTGGTATGCAAGTATTTTGCTACAGCAACCAAAAAACCGTTCATATAAAATACTAACCTGCTGTCACATCGCAATTATCCACATTTTGTTTAAAATCACATATTTGTCTCACTACATCAAACAAGAGGCCTTCAGAACATTTGAAGTTGAATACTTCTCCCTCCAGGCACAAATAGTATTTAGAACATTCCGAGCTAGTCCATATTTTGTGAACCGGTCGGTTTGGATCTCTGTAGAAGCGGGCTATATCCTCGAGACACTCAATATTATTGGTAAGGCTACGCTGTGTATGATTGTGTTGAGCATAGGCATCTGAAAGGAAAAATTTTTTTAATTAATTTTCAGGAGATTGTAAAAGTTGCCGATAATAACAATTCTATCTATTTTAACGTGTTTGAGATGGAATGTTAGCTGAAGAAAGAATAAGGCCTGACATTTTTATGAAACAAGCCTGAGATGCGCAGATAAGTAAAAAATTAAACCCCACAGTGGGACAGAATCGAAAAAAACCACAACAAAAATCTATCATTTGAAAATGAATAGAAAATTCCAAAAAATAAAATTTAATAGTCCAATATCTACGAAACCAGGACAGATATTATAGACCTCAAGAGGGCTTAGGTGACCAGCCCCTAGTCATTCAAAATTTCAAAGAATTATCTCCATCCGTTCTAAAATGACATATTATTTATTTTTTTTCCATTCAATACCACTGTGCTACGGTCTTATAAGATTAAAAACGGTTCAACAATTTTTAATTAAGACAAAAAAATTTACTTTTTTTCAAAATCTCTTACTTAGTTTTTTTTTAAAGAAATCGACATCCTCTTATATACATAGGCTTTAAACAAACAAACATTCATTGTTCCCATTGTGCCTCTGCCATTCAGCTATGAGACCATTGGAAACCAGTTAAAATTATCGCCTCAGTCATTGTAATGTAGACACCAACAAGCGTTATAACATTTTACGTCATTATTTGCTCCACATCATTCAGAAAAAGAAAATGAGAAGAGATGAAGCAATATCATTAGCTATTTTTTCGTGGTTCGTGCAACCATGAATGCAGTAAACTTACATAGTGGTTTGATACATTTATTATAGCATGATGCATTTTTACAATAATTTGATAACTTTTTCATTAAGTTAACTTTTAGGTTGGCGTTTCGAATCCAACCACTATATTACTTACTATGTTTTTGATAAAAAAGTTAGTGTGGACTACAGTCGATGTTTTGATACCCTTGTACAACATTAGTATTTAAATCTGAAACGGTTTAATAATTACGCCTTTTATGGGTCCAAGACCTTAAATCGAGATATCGGTCTATATGGCAACTATATTCCGATCTGGACCAAATTGCAGAAAGATTAGAAAACGTATCTGATATCCAATCGTCGGAGCAAGTGTTTGGGGGACCGCCCAACCCCAAAACAACCCTAAATCGGACATATTTACCACCCATGGCAATATGGGACTCAAATGAAAGGTATTTGCGAGTAGAATACGAATCTGATATCCATATGTGGGTCCACCACTTCCCCAAGACGCCCCCCAAACAGGACTTAGTTGCTGACCATGGCAATATGGGACTCAAATGAAAGGTGTTTGCGTGTAAAATGCGAATCTGATATCCAAATGTGGGACCAAGTTTCTGGGGATCCGCCCCTTCCCCAAAACACCCCCAAACAGGACTTATACTGACCATGGCAATAGGGGGCTTAAATAAAAGGTATTTGAATGTAGAATACGAATCTGATATCCAAATGTGGGACCTAGTGTTTAGGGGACCGCCCATGTCCGAGAACATCCCCCAAAGAGGACAAAATTACGACCATGGCAATATGGGACTCAAATGAAAGGTCTTTGGAAGTAAAGCACGAATCTGATATCAATATTCGGGAAAATTGTCTATCGGGTCATCACATCCCCATAACACCACCCAAATAGGAAGTATTTGCTGACAATATGAGGCTCAAATTAGAGGTATTTTAGACTAGAACACGTATCCCCCAAATCGGTCATGTCTGCCGAGTATGGAAAAATAAAAGGTATTTAAAGGTATTCGTGACCAACTGTCTAGGGGACGTCCTACCACCATTACAACCCCCAAATAGAACGTATTTGCTCACAAAGACAATTTGGGTCTTCAAGACAGTGGAGCTCGATATTCATAGTTTTTAGAGCCCATACCCCAAACCGGAAATATATGCGGGCTGTTGCAATAAGGGGTCTAAATGAATGGTATTAGAGATTAGAAAACGAATTTGATATCAAATTGTGAGGCCAATGGCAATATGGGGTTCAAATAAATGATATATAGATATATGAGAGTAGAGCACGTTGCTGATATATTTTCAGGGCTTAGTGTTTGGGGAACCACCCCAATCCCCAAAACACCCCTAAATCGGGCATATTTACCGAACATGTCAATGTGGGACTTAAATGAAACGTATTGGGGGGTAGAGCAAGAGTTGATACCCACTTTCGGGACCAATTTTCTGGGGGCCTACCCCTTTCCCAAAATACCCCAGAAACAGCAATTTTTACTGAGCATCGAAATATGGGGCTCAAATAAAGGTATTTCGGAGTATAATACGAATTTGATATCCAAATGTAGAACCATGTATTTAGGGCATCACCCCTTCCCCAAAACACCCCCCAGATGAACGTGGTCTATTCTCATATACATATCCATATATCATTTATTTGAACCCCATATTGCCATTTTCTTCAAAATTGGATACCAAACTCGTAGGACGTCCCCCAGATAGTTGGTCCCGAATGTTGATATCAGATTCATTGTCTACTCGCAAATACCTTTCATTTGAGTCGCATTTTCCATAGTCGAAGAACATGATCGGTTTGGAGGTCTTTTGGGGGATGGACGGCCACTCAGTGACTTGAATTTGAAAATATATATCAGATACGTGTTCTACTCTAAAATACCTCTTATTTGGCCTCATATTGCGATGGTCAGCAAATACTTCCTATTTGGGTGGTGTTATGGGGGTGGGATGGCCCCAAAGTCACTTCCCGAATATTGATATCAGATTCGTGCTTTACTTCCAAAAACCTTTCATTTGAGCCCCATATTGCTATGGTCATAAATTTTTCCTCTTGGGGGATAGGCCGCCCCCCAAATACTTGATCCCACAGCTGGATATCAGATTCGTATTCTACACTCAAATACCTTTTATTTAAGCCCCATATTGCCATGGTCAATATATAAGTCCTGTTTTGGGGAAGGGGTGGACCCCCATAAACTCGGTCCCACATTTGGATATCAGATTTTTATATATCTCTCATTTGAGTCCCATATTCCCATGGTCAGTAAATAAGTCCTGTTTGGGGGGCGTTTTGCGGAAGGGGGGACCCCCAGAAACTTGGTCCGACATATGGATATCAGGTTCGTATTCTACTCGCAAATACCTTTCATTTGAGTCCCATATTGCCATGGTCGGTAAATATGTCCGATTTGGAGGTGTTTTGGGGGTTGGCGTTGTCCCCCAAACACTTGGTCCGACGATTGGATATCAGATACGTTTTTTAATCTTAAATACCTTTCATTTGAGTATATATATATATATATATATATATATATATATATATATATATATATATATATATATATATATATATATATAACTATTTGGTAGGTTTTGGGGTAGGACGCCTCTCCTAGTTACCCCATCCGAAATTTGAATACCAAATTTTTGTTTGTAGGTTACTATAAGAGAGCACACAAAATTTCGCTTAAATCGCACCACCCATCTCCGAGTTCTAACGTTTCTGAAAATCAGGGTAAGGGGGAGGGTCCGCGACCCCTTTAGATATCAAAAAATTTAGTACCCTATTTTCACCACGTGATCATTATGCACCATCCAATTTCAAGAAAATCTGTTCAGCCGTTTCTGGGTCTATAAGGAACACACAAACAAACGAACAAACACAAATTGATTTTTATATATAAGAAGACTAGGATTTAATGTTTTTTGGGTTCCTTTTCGGATTTGTGTTCTACAATTATAAAAAAGGCGGTACGTCATCAATACATGTCGGTGCTACAATATTTAAAACCATATGGTATTGTTTTTAATACAAATAGTTGTAATAAGGGCACTTATCAATTCTTCTATCGGTATACCGACCTGATACCGCCATCCTTACTTAAAATATCCCATCCCGAGATTGTCGAGATTGTTCGGTGTTATCTATTTTTAGTTTTTACCTATGCAGAAAAATCGTGCAAAGAACTTGACAAATGTAATCCTTCATGAAGGAAGGCCATCTTTTCTATATTTTTACCATTATAACCAGTCATTAAAATAATTTAATTAACTAATTTATATAAATGTTTTATGGTGGTAACTTTTGAACTTAAGACAGTTTTATGCCTGAACGTAATTTTTATTTAATTAAAAAATTTTTCACAATACAAGTTTCAAAACCCGATAACATTATGTGTTGATGTTTTATACATTTTGAACTTAGATATACTATGTACACATCAAAGACGATGTTGACAGTTTTTTAATTATACCGTTTAATTAAATCTGTTCGATTATGATATATCCATCCCTTTACTTTCATGGGTTGAGTTTGGACTTTTGTACATCACATCAATTTATAATTATTATGTAATATTTATATATTCTGTTTACTAATATTAACCATAAACAACTGTGACGTTATGTTTATATGCAAAAAAAAAAAAACACAAAGAAGAAAAAAAAACTTTCACGTTTACGATCATCACCGGCTAAAAGGTAAATTTACCGCCAAACTCGTGCCAAGAGAACGTTAAAATCATATTAAAACCAAAGTCAATTCATTCAAAGAAAGCAAATAGACGGGCAGGCACATAGAGGCATGGAAGACCATCAGAAAGCCACACCACTAAATGCGTTATCACATAATCGAGCGAGTTATTGGAGAAATTACCTATTCCAAAGACAATCGCCTCTATTAAAAGAAACAATTGGATAGCCAAACTGAACCGACAACTTTGATGTGGTAGTCGCAGTCTCCATACGACATTGTAAGGCATTGCGACAATTTTTTTCATGTGACTTTTACGATGGCCGGAAAATGGACGACCGACCTTGACTGTTGTTGTGCATGGCCAATCCAGACTTTCTGCTATTTTCCGGTTTGTTGTAATCTCTTTTTTTATTGCTTTTTCACCCGGTGAACACCGCATTTCTTTTCTCTAATAGTTGGCTTATTTAATGCACTAAGCCCTGGTTGCACTAAAAACACAATTTAATATGTAACACCACTGTTTGAATATCGTTTCTTTTATCCGTTATGCACCGCGCGCTTTGAGATCCAATTTATGACTGAAGCATGTTGCAAAGTTTCGAACACTTTTATAGGAACTATTCAAGTCACGGATTGCTTATGTGTAACTTTTCATACTCTCTTTAAGGAAAATTCAAATGTTTGTACAGAGAAAGAAAAAGAAATTGCAAGAGATGATCGTTGAGCCTTTCTTCTCTTAGGTTTACAGGCAATCATTTGTTATTGGAATAGACAGAAATGTGGAGTACAAAGGTAGCGATAAAATCAACAACCATCAACAAATGCTATAAAATCATCCACAAAAGTTCAAAAATCAACAACAGTTTTATGTGAACGAAAGGTTCGAAATTGTACCCAGACGTCCACATTCTTACAACACACTATGGGATAGAATCGAAGTAAATCTCATAAAAATCTGCCATTTGATAGACAGATAGAGATAATTCTTTGAAGTTTGGTATGGTTAGAGCTGAGGTGTTGTCGTGTTATGCATAATTTCAAGGTCCTAGGTGATCCGGGCACTTCTTGGCCGGGCTTTAAAGCTGCCAAATCTTTATTTGTGGTACGATTTCCAAATTTTGGCCCAGACAGATTTATGCCCATATTAACAAAACTTAAAGTAGCGTAAAGAAGGCTTATTTGACAGATTTCCTTTATGGAATTGTCAAATAAACCTACTATAAACTGTTTTAAGTTTTGTGAATACCGGAGTTAGTATTTTGCGGTTTATAAAGGGAGGTTCGATTTTGCGTTTTCCGAGCGTTTTATCAACAAAAATCATTGATTTTTAATAAAAATAGAAAAGCAATGCGTATACGCCTGCGCATGTTCATTCGTTGCTTTTTTATTCTAAAAACAACAAAAACGAAAAATTTAGAATACAGGCTTTAATATGATTTGAGTGCTTATAACATTTATTATATCAAGCTTTTTTCTGCGTTTCATTTGCCATTTATCAATTTCAGACTAAAGGAAGTTATTAAAATATTTAACTGCGGAAAGTTTACACAAAACATTGTTTCCTTATTGTAGAAATTTTCAAAAAAGCGTTTTTCCAATAAAATGAAATATATACAACACTCGCATCACATGTTTTACCACCAGGGGCCAAATTGGTCCGATCTTTACAAAATTTTGCACAAGACGTGTTTTTTTAATTTTCCAATATGTATGCATAACTTTTTCAAAATCGGTTCAGTTTTAGATATAGCTTCCGTATATATTTTTCATCCGATATGACATTTTTTAGATATAGCTTCTGTATATATTTTTCATCCGATATGACATTTTTAGGCTTTAGTAGCCATCATTTTGGTCCGAACTTTGTTGTAAAAAACATATATATAGGAGCTATATACAAATCTGAACCGATTTTGATAAAATTGTGCACACATGTTGGAGTATTAAGTAGAACGTCTCGTGCTAAATTTTATCATCGAACCAAAATTATGGCTACTAGAGCCTAAAAATGTCATATCGGATGAAAGATATATATGGGAGCTATATCTAAATCTGAACCGATTTTGGAAAAATTAAGCACACATATTGGAACATTTAATAGAATGTCTTGCGCAAAATTGTTTAACGATCGGACCAAAATTATGGTTACCAGAGCCTTAAAATGCCATATCGGATAAAAGATATATATGGGTGCTATATCTGAGACTGAACCTATTCTGATGCACACACATTGGAACATTAAATAGAACGTCTTGCGCAAAATTTTGTAAATATCGGACTAAAAGTATGACTACAAGAACCTTAAAAATATATCAGATTAAACATGTATATGTGAGCTATATGTAAAACTGGACCAATTTTGATAAAATTATGCACATATGTTGGAACATTAAAAAGAACGTATTGTGCAAAATTTTGTAAGGATCGGACCAAAATTGTGACCACTACAGCCTAAAAATGTCATATCGGATGAACCGATTTTGATAAAATTATGCACACAATTATGCAAGTTGGATTATTAAATAGAACGTCTCGTGCAAAATTTTGTAAAGATCGGATTAAAATTATGGCTACTAGACCCAAAAAATGCCATATCGGATGAAACATATATATGGAAGCTTTATCTAAAATTGCACTGATATTGATAAAATTATGTTAGAACATTAAAAGAACGTCTTTTGCAAATTTCTTAGGGAGCTAATGAAAATCAGAACCGATTTTGTTCATAATTAGTAGCGTTCATCCTTGAATCACAACGGTGACTTGTTCATAATCTTACGATAATCGAACAACAAATGCGACCTGTACCTTGACCACGAGAATATCAAATATCGAAAGAACAGGAAATACACTTAGAAGTCGAGAGGCGTGGATTAGGATTTTGTTTTTGATACATGGCTTCTTCGGTGAAACTTCTTAGAATTTTAAGTTGCTTACATTTTTGCTATAGGATTTTTTGGAAAAAAATCGACCCGGCCTAATATACATATATTCTCAATCGTCTGTAAATTTTAAATAAATCTAGCCATATTCATCTATCCGTTCAACATAAAGCCGAAATCACGATAGCGTTCGAACGAATGTGTCATGTCCGTATGTCTGTCCGTCCGCCCGTTTGTCTGTTAGTCTTTCTGTCAATGATAAATTGTATACAAAGTACAGGTCGCAATTTTCATCCTATCGTCTTCAAATTTAGTACAGGCGGACATGGTAGTGGATTAAGGTACAGTTTATGGTTTTGTAATAAAACCATATGCTGTATAGTATGCTATACGCATACTGCTTATAGCACGTTTACATTGAAATTTTTATGACCTGGATTTAATTAAATCCAAAAACAAATCCTGTCCGTTTACACTGAGTTTTTGGGGATTTAACAGACATACACTAGTATACATGAATGTGCGTATCACACACATACGCAATTCTTGACAACATTACATATTTTGGTACTTTTATCGATTATTCAGTCATGAAATCGGTTTTACTTGGGATTCAAAAATAAATCCAGCAAATCCAGATTTATTTTTGTATGGGAAAACCTGCCGATAAACAAAGAATTTAACACTTAAATCTCGAAAAGACCATAAGTCCAGATTTGGTGGCCAATGTAAATGTACTTTTAGTTTACCAATTTCTTGCTAGAACCTAAAATACTCAACTGGATTCCTTAGAAAACACCACATACAACTTTGGAAGTCGTGGCGGCACGGGATATCGTTAACCGATCGCCATAATATTTAGCATTTTGCTTATTAGAATCAGAAGGAATAAAAATGGAGGGGTATGCGTTTCTCTATTTGCAAAAAAATTTCGTCTGTAGCATGGGATGGGTCTAATGTATGTACACTGAAAAAAATGTTTTCGAGCCATAGATCTAAGAAAACATTTCCGACTGTTAACACCTGTTCGCGTGAGACCACCTTTTTAAATACGCCTTGATCGGTTTCAGTGGTTCGTTTTTCTTTATTTATTTGAGAAAACATATATAAAATATAGAGAAAACATAAGTGCAGATAAATAAACTTGTTTTGGTATGGACACAAAAACATTTGATTGCTGTCAAATTTCGCTCGTGAAACAATAAAAAATTGCAGCGGCTATTTCGAAAGCAGCATTAAAAATTGTTAAAATTTTTCTTCAAATATATCAACGACGTCGAACAGCTTAATGTACTTTGCCACGGCGACTCAGTCGAAGTCGCGTTAGCCGATTCGGCTTTGTAGTATAGTTTGTTTGTGTTCTGTCATTTGTTAAGAGGGCTGGTAGTTGCCGGTTATCCATTGTTACCTTGTAAAACGGTTTGTGGTATTCGTTATGCTGGTATTCGTAAAACTGGTATTCATAAAATAGGTACTCGTTGAATTGGTATTAAAATAATCGCAGAATTTTAGTTTCACGGCGATTGCAATAAAAACTGCATTATATTCTTATATTCTCTATACAAAACAAAGACGACAATGGGAGCATAAATAGAAAGCCTACCCAACTACCCATATAAAATAATTTGGATGTGGTAAGCCAATACAATTTTGTAAAAAAAATCCCATTTTCTACAGCCATAAAACATGTTGGGCTGTCGGTCGTCATTGTTCTTGTACAGGGAAAAATGAGATGTTGATGAGGCCAAATAAATGCGAAATGCGGGTGTGTTTATAATTGGCTAAACAAAAAATATATTGCAAGTTTTCTGGAAGTCTCAGTCGAGTTAATTAAACATATGAAATAAACAGAAGTATTGCGAAAATTTAGTTTCTATACGTGGACGCAATCAATATTCGATGATCTATCCATGAGGTGAGGTGAGTACTTGTTAACAACAACTGCGCATTGTCAGCGAAAAACACAAGTATTTAACAAAGAAATAAGCAACAAAAATTGGCCCGAATCCACCCGAATCGATTCATTCGCATACATACATTTCCAATGCCAAACAGCTGTCAAATTAGATCAGCTGATGCTTGAAGATGGTATTTTGTTGCCAATTGCATTATATATTTACGATAGATGGCGTTCACAAAGCCGGTTCTTGATTGTTGGTAACACATGCGCTCTTTATTAAATAATTTATCGACAGAGATCGTTGTTTGAATGTTAATTAAAAGAAAAGTGGATTGGCGATATTTTTAAAGTATAGATGGCATTGTTTTCTTTATGATGAAGCCACCACAAAATATTCTACAAAAAGTACATAAAGTGCATAGTTTAATCGATAAACATATTAATCTCACTGATGCAAAATTAAACTTTAAGTACTCAGTTTCACGCAAGTCGCAAAAGCAGATAGTCAGTTTTAACTATCGACACCTGTTGACCACTACATGTAACAGATAGATGGGACCAATTTTCTACCAACTATTGGGTTGCCCAAAAAGTAATTGCGGATTTTTTAAAAGAAAGTAAATGCATTTTTAATAAAACTTGGAATGAAATTTAATCAAATATACTTTTTTTACACTTTTTTCTGAAGCAAGCTAAAAGTAACAGCTGATAACTGACAGAAGAAAGAATGCAATAACAGAGTCACAAGATGTGAAAAAATTTGTCAACGCCGACTATATGAAAAATCCGCAATTACTTTTTAGGCAACCCAATACTTCTGATAAAATCTTTTAAATCCAAATCCATTTAAATATGCATATCAGTTTTTGGGTTTTTTGGCAGTTATATTAAATATCACATTAGCAATTGGTAAAAAAAACATTTTCCATAAATATCTCTAAGAACTTATAAGAAAGCCGAAAACAATTTAATTATTCCATAAGTATAAAATAGTAATATTAAATAGGTAAACATTTTTTTAAATTAGTTGTTGTTGTAGCGGTTTGTTGTGTTCTATCTTTCGTCTGCTTGATTCTGTTGAGTATCAAGATCCAGGAACTCTGCAACTAAGATGAGGTGCGCCCAGAGGGAGCTGGGCAGTTAAACAGATGACGTGTATCGTGTGGTCCCTGGTCACAATCGGGACATACATCTTGCACGTCAGCACCAATCCTTGCTCTGTAGTAGGAGTTCAGGCGGCTGCATATGCCGGAACGTAATTGAACCAGAACTACTCTCGTTAGCGGGGATAAGTTGTTCTCCAAGGATTACATACAACCAGTAGCTATTTACCGCATCTGCTACGGGTAAATAGCAACCGGGTGAATGTAGTCCTTGGAGAAACATAGTGCTCGTCTCGAAAGAGAAACAAGCGAAACAAATTTAATATTTTTCGATTTTAGCAGGATACTATCAAGCTACAGAAAACACACGAACACATAATTGCACATTACAGTGAATATACTTAGCATGTCGCGTCGCAAAAACATTTAAAAAAGGGTGAATGACCATGTTAGAAAATAGAGCCGACAGCACATACAAATCGTTAATGACGTTTTCATATAGTTGTCACCAAAATCATGCAATAAATTTTGTCGGAGACAAAATTCAATTTATCTTAAAGAAGTCCTTGAAGACAATGTCATGTCATGGAAGACGTTTGGACTGTTGGGTACATAGAGCTCAGTGTGCTTAGAAATAGTGTGCATATATGCGTGTGTGTGTTCCCATCACTACTTTAGGCTACTGTTTCCTTTTTTTATACCCACAATCATAAGATTGTTATTGCGAAATATCCATTTTTTTTACAATGCATCACACAGGCTGGAACTTTGAGGTCTGATCTGTGTGGTGTTCATCGCTGTCACGAGAAGCTTAGCTGCGATCTACCGGGCGCATCCACAGGTTGCGGATAGTGGAATGCTCCATACTGAGTAGAATTTCAGTGAGCGGCCGGAAGTCACCGGCTCTTGCATAAATATTGAGCACCTTTAGCCAATGGAACGAGCTTGTTCACTTACAGGGGCTTGACAAGGTTCGCAACCTCCACATGAAAATGTGGCTACAACAACAACAGCAAGTTCCCATACAAAACCGCTGCGATCGGGCCTATAGGACTTGGTTTTGTATGGGACTTCAAGAGATTCCAATAATAGGTTTTCAATTGCGTCTCTATAAACACTTTTTTAAGCAATTAGGACATTTGGCTTGAGTATGCCGTTGCTATATGTAGCGTTCAGTTTTCATCCTCGCTACGCTAAGCTGTATGTTTAAAATTTTGCTTGCAACTAACTACTAATTTATAAGAGCCCCATGGCCTAGGAATATTACGATGTTGGATTCTGAAGCTGCGAGATCATTCATTGTCACTCTTTTAATCTGCAAGACTAAATTTTTCCATCGTTGGATCAATAACATTCTCCAATTCTTCCACTTTTTTGGAAAGTCAAACCCCCTGACCGATGTCATTGTCAGGGCAGCAGTCATATGTTTACTCTGTATTTTATTTGTTTTTGCCAAATGTAATTTTCTGCTCAATGCTGCGACCAAGAACTTGGCAACGTATTATGCACACGTATTACTGTGCCAATCACTGTTAACCTAAAGCTAAATGTAGAAACACTTTCTTCTATTGGGTTGCCCAAAAAGTAATTGCGGATTTTTTAAAAGAAAGTAAATGCATTTTTAATAAAACTTAAAATGAGCTTTAATCAAATATACTTTTTTTACACTTTTTTCTAAAGCAAGCTAAAAGTAACAGCTGATAACTGACAGAAGAAAAAATGCAATTATAGAGTCACAAGCTGTGAAAAAATTTGTCAACGCCGACTATATGAAAAATCCGCAATTACTTTTTGGTCAACCCAATAGTATAGAAGTCATAGGCAACGCTTTAATATCCATATCCATAATAAAATACCTTCCTTATATTTCAGGGCATTTTAATTTCAGCAATCGGTAAGCATAAGCACTTTTTGTCAAGTCTTCTTCTGATCATTAAATATTCTTAATTTGGATAAGATGGTAACGTACACACACCTATGAACAAAATGCCAAAACCTTCTTCAGTCTCGACTGCATCTTCAACTGCCTCATCATCGGCAATGAACTCGAGCTCCAAACAAACATTAAATTCGCCGTCAGACAATCAGGTCTCATCATCATTCAGCACGACATCCAGTACGAGTTTCCAACACCCTTTAGCAAAATATCAAGGTCAAAAATGGACGCAAATTTTCGACATAGAAAAAGTTCTCAAACAAATACGTATGGCCGAAAAAATCCATATCAAAGGCAAACTTGGAACGTCATACTCGGGTGAAAGTGCTCACAGTAAAAGTTCCAACAATGGCAACAGTGGCGGTTCGCCGCCCGGCAAAGCGCGAAAAATGCAATTGCGCCAAGTACAAAGACTGAGTGGTACAGATATGCATTATTATGGAATTGTACCCAAGCAAACAGCAATGGGTGTGGTAGTGTGTAATGTTTGCATGGGCATTTATACGAAAATGGGATTTAATCAGCATGTCATGACACATCATCCATCAGTGTGGACCACTATATCGGCCAAATTTACCCCGCCATCGAACGAGACAAATTTTGGCACAAATGACAATAGCCAGGATAGTATTAAAGGTGCTGGTGTTGGTGAGCCAAGCTCTGCCGCAGCTGCACTCAGTGTAGAAATTACCAACTCCCCTTCAGATATATCGGGGACTATGTCAACATGTTCCAATACTTCGTCGAGTTCCATATCTACAACGTCATCAGCTGCCGTTGCAAATCACAACACGTCACATACGACGAGCAGTTCTCGCCAGAAAAGTAGTTCCAAAACGGGGAGTGCTTCTGGAGGTGGTGGACGCTCCCGAAGTAAAAGCAAACATCATGGGTCTTCTTCAGCTGCGGGAACAGCAACAACAACATCCTCGTCGTCGTCAAATACCACTGCGGAAATGTCGATTATTACGCCTGCTTCAACAACGGCAACACCGCCAATGACCACTCCATCTACACCAACAAAAAAGAGCTCTTCATCCTCTTCCTCCAAAAAGAGTTCCTCCAGCAGCAATTCAAGTACGTCAAGTTCCTCAACGAGTACTGCCAGTGGATGTGCTTCAATGACGACCGCACCTTCTAAAGAAGCGGTGGATGCGAAATTGTTAGCAACCACAAATGCAACAAGCTTATCCACCACTTCGTCGACATCGTCTTCAAAAGCAACGGTGCAATCGACCCCAATAGTTTCCACATCTTTGCCAACGATGGCGGTAATAGAAACTTCGCAAACATCGAATCGAAATGCAGCACTTTTCGGCTCATCTTCTTCTTCGTCATCATCTTCGTCGTCGTCATCTTCATCATCATCTTCATCATCCACCTCTTCGAATTCGTCATATTCCTTGCCACCAACCCCCAAAATGATGAACGTAAATATTCAGGATTCCCCACAACTAGGCGGCGTATTGACCAATATTACAGAATCTTCAACATTTTCGCCGACAGTCCTAGAGAATAGCAGGGAAAATTTAGCTTTAAATGGGAATTCAGATAAGAAAAAGGTAAGGTCTTTCGTATACAAGCATTTAGGAAGTAAGATTTGAAAATATTTTCTATTTTCTTTATCCCTCCCCTAGGCCAAAAGTCCATCCAACTTCAACGTCACAGAAAGCATGGAAGATATTGCATCAGAAGTTGGCAGCGCACCGAAGCCAATAAACGTGATTCAAAATCCACAACAACCCCAACACCAATACGAGGCGCAAATAAGTGAACTTGATCAGGCAGTGTCGTCTATAACAGGTGGCGCCAGTGGAGTCGCTGTTGGAACAGCTCTTGCAGGAACATCAGTTGTCAGTGTTGGCAGTGGTGTTACTGCTTCGGACAAAAAATTGCTTGATTCCCAAACAATAGTCGATCCAAATGTTATGGGCATAAAATTGGAGAAGAGCGGCATTGGTGAATGCGTCAACACCACTAGCCACACACAAGAGGTAATGCAACAACCACAACTCAATACTGATGATCATCAAATGGGCCACAATACGGACGACAGTGCAATGTTAAATCATGTCTTAGATGCTATGTTGGACAGCAAGTTGATCAATGAAATACTAAACGCTGATACGGAAACTGAAATTAATTTCGAGAATGTCTTGAACGAAGGTACAGCATCTTTACATCAGCAACCCCAGACGACGGTGTATTTGGAACAACCATTGACTAAACGTATGCGTTATGATGATGCGGCAGATATGAACTCACAGCAACCACAATTGACAAATGTTTCTGGCCAAGAGATCACAGACTTTTCTGTATTCCCGCAGCAGCAACAACAACAACAACAAGCTCAGCCACAACAGACACAGTACTCTCAATATGATGGATCTTCAATGTCAAACACTTTAAGCTTAGACGGTCAACAATACCACCAAATGGCCCTCGATCCTATGCAATTACAGATGTTGTACCAACAACAACAACAACAGACAATGGACTCTACAGCCTACTCGGGATCCATAGTCAATGCTCTTAATATTACAACAGTTCCTCAAACACAGCAACAAATATACGACCCCAATACAGCCATGGTAGACACAAAACAAATTCTGGAGTTGTGTTCTAGCGCTGGACAGCGTGAGAACAACGAATTGGTAAAGACTGGTGAATTTGTGACCATACCCGAAGATGTTTCGCAGCAATTTCAACTTTTTAATGTTCCTTCACTTACGGACGACATGGACACCCACACACCCCCGCAACAAACTCAAGTTACACAATATGTAATGCCGGCTGGCCAAGGTGATGAAGAACAACTTATCTATGCCATAACAACAAATAGTTCAGAGGCCAATATGAGCCAACAGCATCAACAGCAGGTTCTAGCTGAATTTCTTAATCAAGCAGCCTCTAGTTATGAACAGCAGCAGCAATTTCAACAACAAAAAATTACACCAATTCATCAAACAAGTGAGACATTATTCGAAGATCTTATGGAGTTCGATGACTTCCATCTCATTGAGACTGTCAAATCCCTTGGTAGTAGCAGTAGCAGCAGCAGCAGCAGCGGTAGTGGTAATAGTGTAACAGTAAAGAGCGAACGCGAACAACCATCGTCTATGTCATCGTTTACTACTGTCTCAATGCCTTCTTCTTCACCGTATCGATTCCATGAAGATATGTATTTCAATGTGTTCTTCTATTCAGGTATACCACGGCCTCTAGCCATCAATTGCTTTGGACTTATAAAACTACCTCAGGATATGGCTACTACGTTTCGCAAGCATTTGCTGACCTCTCGCAAGGCGAATAATAGTTTAATGTCGTTGGGTAGTGGGGCACTAAATGGTGTCGTCGGACAAAGTTCATCGTCGTCGGTAGGTGGACGCTTTACACCCAAACAATTGCCCAGCTATTTTACCAGTTTGGCAAATAGCAGTGGCAGTGCCACTAGTTTGGCGAATGAGTTTTCGATTGGCAGCATAACCATAACAAATGCTTCAAATTCCTCGTCATCCTCACAGCAGGGAATCAATAACGGAAATATTCAACAACAAGGCAAACAAGGGGGTATTTCTCCTTTAGAAAACAATACAACAAATGGAGGAGGTATATCAGCTACCTCGCCAGTTTCCTCCGTCCCTACCAGGGGTCGCACTAAGTCCAGTGGAGGAGGAGCGTCTAGCAACAATGCAAATTTTACTAATATGTCCTCTACGACAAATACTAAACACAAACCATTTGCTACTACGGCCCGTGCCACGATAGGTTCGCCCTATAATTCAAAAACCATACTCGTTAGCAGCGCTTCCGCCTTCAGCGCAGAAAGAAATGCTAAATTTATTAAGCGCAGTCTCATAGCAAAAGTACCAGATCTTTCCACGTTTGTGCCATCCCATCACCAACAACAATTTACGGCCAAGAAAATAGCGGACATAATAAATGGTAGAACCAATGCATCATCACTTATCATCAACAGCAGCCCGGCAGATGCAATACTAGAGATTAACAATGACTCCGCATTGTCAGAGAAACAAGCGAGAATAAACCGAGTGAATCGTTTCTACGAAAGAAAAAGAAAACTATTAAATATAACCCAACAACAACAACAACACAACAACCGGAGCAACTCATATGCAACATCATTAGGGGCACATCATCTGAGAAGCAGTGTAACCTGCAATTTCGGCAAACAACCACAACAACAGGCGCATCAAAAATTATTAAAACAACAATTGATGCGAAGTTTTTCGGACTGTGGCATAATGAATTCAACAACGAATACTGTTAACTCTGCAGACTCGAATGTTATGCGTGTTTTTGTCTAGGCTCTCCTCCTCTCCTTTATCGCGACTGAGGTCAGACTTTTTTTCACATTTCTTAGAAGTTTAAAACTTGATCGTTGTGATTACCAGACTGCAAAAAAATTTAGTACAATAGCTCAAAATGTAAATTTTTTTCCAATCAATGACAATGAATGATGTAGTTTAAAAACATTACGGGAGCAAATACAAATATGAGGTTGCTAACGAAATTCTGTTAATTAAAAAAATGTATGCATATTATGGAGGTGGCTTGAAGCCTAGCTTTTCAGTCTATGATGCCGAATTTTCGACTTCAAATCCTGGCAAGAACTTTTTAAGCGTTGGTCCTCCCATAGGTCTTAATCGTAGAGAGACACCAACACACAACCCATGCCCGTGAGTAACGGGAAAAACGAACAGAAGCACACGTACAATGTAAGCAACTTCGTGTGGCTTCGTTCGGGTGACGCATTTCTGTGATTAGACACTGCTAATGTACTTCTTTGGCCTTTCGGGTTTTACTGCTCTTCATACAAACACAATTTTGTATTTTCAACTTTGTTAGTTTGCCTATTATTGGTCAAAATCAAAATCGAGCTTCTGGTTTTTAACTTCCAAGGTTTTTTAATTGCCTTCAAACAGTTCAGCGATGATTGAGTATCTCATTATATACTCGCAGATAAAATGGCTGAGCCTAGTTTGCACATCACTGGTCAAAATCAAAATCGAGCTTCTAGTTTTTAACTTCCAAGGTTTTTTAATTGCCTTCAAACAGTTTAGCGATGATTGAGTATCTGATTGTTGACTCCCAGATAAAATGGCTGAGCCTAGGATCCTAAGATTTTGCATGGGGGACACTATTGTTGCGAAAGTGCTAGTTTGGACTGGGTTTTGTGTACCAAAAGTATTATCCGTTCTCCTTGGTTGTGTCTTTTGCATAAAAAAATTTCTGTTGTCCAAAAGTTCATTTTGAAAGTCGTACTATTTTAAGTTCTATATATGATACCAGACGGTTAAGCGAACCGGCTAAAACAAGAGCTTCGAATCACAGCAACCTTTCTTGCTGTCAAAAGCTAGAATAGGCCGACTGTTTCGGAAAGTGAACTATAAGTGTATGAAATAGAGTTTCTAAAAACTATGAGCAATAGTAAGTAAGTAATGCAGAAAAGGGACATTTGGATGAAAAAATATGTCGCCTTAGTGTCTTGAAATGTAGTTTGGAAAAGACAAATAATACCCACATGCAAAATTGGATTTAGAAAATCTTTTTAGTAACTTATATTCTAAAACGTTTATTAAATTTAAAACTTAAAATTTAAAGATCACACGACATATAGACATTACTAACAAGTAAAAAGGCGTTAAGTTCGGCCGGGCCGAACTTTGGATACCCACCACCACGGGTATATATGTAAACAACCTTTCGTCAAAATCCGGTGAAATATGCATACCTTATGCCCCATAGCAGCTTTATCGAAATATATTCCGATTTGGACCTAATTCTAATAAATAGAAGGCATTGTTCAATTGGGTATAACAAAATATTAATCTTTTTAGTTGCTATATCTAAAAATAAACCGATCTGAACCATATACGACACGTATATCGAAAAGCCTAACATAAGTCACTGTGTCAAATTTCAGTGAAATCGGATAATAAATGTGGCTTTTATAGACCTAAGACCCTAAATCGGCGAGTCGGTCTATATAGGGGGCTATATCAAGATATAGTCCGATATAGCCCATCTTCGAACTTAACCTGCTTATGGACAAAAAAAAATCTGTGCAAAGTTTCAGCTCAATATCTCCATTTTTAAAGACTGTAGCGTGATTTCAACAGACAGACGGACGGACATGGCTAGATCGTCTTAGAATTTTTTGCTGATCAAGAATATATATATATACTTTATAGGGTCGGATATGGATATTTCGATGTGTTGCAAACGGAATTTAACGATAAGACGATTTAAAGATGTCCATGTGTCTGTACGTCCGGCTGTTGTAATCACTCTACAGACTTCAAAAATTAGGATATTTAGCTGAAATTTGGCACAGATACGTCTTTTTGATGCACGCTGGTTAAGTTCTTCAACGGCCCAAATCGGACCATATTTGGATCTAGCTGCTATATAGACCGATTTTCCGATAAAAAGTCTAATGCATGCATCCATAAATACTTAATTTTCCATCCAATTTTGCTAAAATTTCAAACAGTGAGTTGCTTTAGGCCTCCCGTCATCTCACCCAAATATGGTTTAGATATAGCTCCCATATAGACCGATCTCCCGATAAAGGTCTGAATTCCATAAAAGATTTATTTATTACCCAATTTCGCTGAAATTTGAAACAGTGAGTAGTGTCAGGCCTCTCAACTTCGGTCCTAAATATGGTTCCGATCGGACTATATTTAGATCGAGCTGCCATATAGACCGATCTGCCGATAAAAGCTTTATTTATTACCCGATTTCGCTAAAATTTTAAACAGTGGGTTATTCCATGCCTCCTAACATCTGGCCTAAATATGGTACAGATCGTACTATATTTAGATAAAGCTGCCATATAGACCGATCTCCCCGATTATGGATCTGACGCCCATAAAAGCTTTATTTTTCATCCGATTTCAGTGAAATTTAATTTAGTGAGTAGTTTAAGGCCACCCGCCATCCGACCCAAATATGGTAAAAATCGGACTGTATTTACATATAGCTGTCATATATACAGATATGCCGGTTAAGGGTCTGAAGCTCATAAATGCTTTATTAATTACCCGATTTTGTTAAAATTTTAAATACAAAATTCAACAGTGACTTATATTTATTAGACCACTCAATGATGCCCGTGCCGAGTTATCAAATTTTCACCGCATTGTGACGAAAGAGGGTTTACATATATACCTGAGGTGGTGGGTATCCAAAGTTCGGCCCGGCCGAACTTAGTGCCATTTTATTTGTTTTTCTTAGATTTCGTTAGATTGCAATTTTGACAACCGCTTGGTAGGTTTTTTTTGGCCCGTACGTGATGACCCCCTCCAGTGTGTGCATACATATATATATACAAAAAAAAAACATACATATATACTTAAAACATAGTTTTGGTAAAATTTTAGACTTTTGATGAAATTAGGGGCCTTCAACTGTTTCTTCTCAAGTTTGAAGTAGTAGAACCTAATTAATCATTGAACATTAAACTATGCAAGCAAACGTTTGCCTTAGTAAAAAAAAGTTTAACAGAGTTGCTTTCAACTAAACTTTCTGAAAAAGAGTCTGATTGCTTTCAATTAAACTTTCGGAAAAAGAGTCTGAATTAAATATTAGCAAATGACATACAAACTCTTTCGTATTTAAGTGTCATAAATGTGGAAAGGATAATATTAGAATTCTTTTTTTTTTTCTTAGGCTTATTCACTTTCTTCTCTTACATGCTAAAATGCAAATACATTATGGACATCGACCACTGAATGAATGTTCCTTATCTTTATACCTTGTCATTCTTTGCCGTATACTTTATATGCAATCTCCTTCCTCTCCAATTTAAATTTTGTACGAACAGAATATTTTTGTATCTACTCTAAAAACAAATATTTTTTTTAATTAAAAACAGTATTCCTGTAAAAGATCAAGCTTTGTTTTAATTTTCAACATTTTATTTTCTTCTTTTATTGTGGTCCTTCAATAAAATTAAGTTTCAAATAGTATCCATACAATTTACATTTTAGTTTGTTTTTAATTTTAACATAGTATATTATATAAGTTTAAATATATATAAGTTAGTTATGACGTTTATTACAAATATACATACATATAATTTATATGAATTGTCAACAATTTTGTTACCACCTCTTTTCAGCATCATATATACGTTGTTTCTTTGTTCAAACTAAGGAAATGCAACATAAACTCTTATTTTACATTTTACATTTTCCATTCGACATTTGTATTATATTCACCAAATCTCACACATATGCTATAATGCTTTAGATATAAATTATAAATCTTATATATACATACATACTTTCATAAAAATATTTTATATACTCCCTGTGTCGTAGTTAATTTGGGTTTTCTTATTGTACCTAGTTTCCTTTGGGTATCGTATTTAGTTATATTTATTGATCGAATCTACTAAACACACTTAATATGCATTATTTATATATATTTAAATGAAAACCAATAATAATAATAAAAAAAGCTGAACAACGTAGTTTACCCAGTTTTATTTTGTGTCTGAACCAGGGCTGCGGAGTGGACCTGAGTCGAAGTCGGACTATTGAGCCAGAGTCGGAGTTTGGTTCGGAGTTGAGCACGTTAGCCCCGACTCCGAACCGCTCTCCGACTTCGGCTTAATACTCCGACCCGGGGTCGAAGTCAAGGGCTAGACCCCGCAGCCCTGGTCTGAACTATATATACCAAACAAGATATATTCATTTACAGGTAGTGGCAGTTGCTCAACAACAAAATATTGAGTACACATATGGCAAAATCAGTGATTAGTGCAACTCTGACTTTTGAGTATGTTACTATTGTAGTTCGAGCCATTTTTGGTTGTTTGTGTGTGTTATGGTTCCTTACTATAATGCACACACTTAACCAAAACTCGTCGACAGATAGCGCACTTCGCGAAAAAATTTTACTCAGCTGTTTACGGTTCACTACCTGGCAATTATGTCATGACACCAAAATGTGCCGTAAGTGCAAAATTTTGAGATTTTGAGTATTTAATAAAAATCGATGATTTAAGACTGTTGTTATGTTCGTTACAACCGCCTTTAAGTCTGGTACTATGTTCGCTTTTCACCTTTGAAAATCCATTTTTTCGCAACTAGTTCTTTGAAAAACTACACAATTCTCAATGATACGTAAAATAACAATTTTTTAAAATTGCGGCAAAAATGCATTTTATGTAGCGTGGCGTATATCTGATTTCGCTGAAATTTGGTATGTAGATGTGGGTTAATCCCAGGAACACTAATCTGAAGTTCATTTTTGGGGCGACGGACCCTGAGCCGATATGGATAACAAATTCGTGCTGCACTTCCAAATTACTTTAATTTGAGCCCCATATTGCTATGGCCGGTAAATATGAACCGTTTGGAGGGTGTTTTGGGGTTGGGGCGGCCGCTGGCACTTTGCACTGAAATAAGATATCAAATACGTTCATTATTCCCAACGTAATTGAAGTTCAGTTTAGGGGATACCCCAAAACACTTGGCTTCAAAATTGGATATCAAATTATTTTTCTACTCTCAAATACCTTTCATTTGAGTCCCATATTGTCATAATGGGTCAAATAACCCATTTGACGTACCTTTATGGGGGAAAGCGCCAACTAGACTTGAACGCAAATTTTAATGTCATATTCGTAATTTACCCCCCAATGAAAGGTATGAAAGGCATGATCATTTGAGTCTCATATAGCCACGGTCGGCTAATATGCCCATTTGGGGTTGGGCGACCTCCCAAGGGTAGGTCGGTTCACTTTTGATTTTGGGTTGTGTTTTTGGCATAAGGGGGAGGGTCCGTCCCCTTCCGATACCGAAAAATTATATAGCCTATGTTTCCTTCCAGACCAACTTACACAATATGCGAAATTTTGAAGAAAATCGGTTCTGCCGTTTTTCAGTCTATACGGAACAAACAAACCAAGTCCCATATATCCGTGATTGACTAATGTGCCCATTTAGGGCGTTTTTGTGGGGATAGAGTGACCTCCTATACTTCGACATAAATTTGTCAGATTCGTTATCTACTCCCGCATACTTTTCATTTGATACCCATATTGTCTTTATCGCTTCACTTTTGATTTTGGGTGGTATTTTTGGCGTAACGGTGGAGGGTCCGCCCCCTTCCGTTATCAATAAATTATAAAGCCTATTCCTACTTCCTGAACATATACGTAATCTGCTTCCGAATACCTTTTATTTGAGTCGCATAATGTCATGATCGTCAAATAAACCTATTTTAAGGAGTTTTAGGGCTGGGGCGGCCCCCCAGGTACTTGGACACAACTTTTGTTATGAAATTCGTATCTCCTCTTGAATACCTTTCATTTCAATCCCATATTGTCCCGATTGGTTCACTTTTATTTTTGGGTAGCCCTTTTGGGTAAGGGGGAGGGTCCGCCCCCTCCATACACCTACTATAATTGTACAATGATTTTTTTTATTATGCGTTTTGACAGTTGTTCGGGCGAAAAGTCGAAGTCAGTACTTGTTTCATCAGCATCAAGTGTCATCTTCGGTAAACGATCAGAAATCTCCTACAATACATTCTAGCTTTTCTAGCGTCACCCCGACTATCACGCGATACACGTTAAAAATTGTTTTAAAATTAAAACAATGCTGGATAGTCCTAAATGGTAGATGTTCCTCAATTGAAATAGGGAAGGATCGTTCAATGCTTAACGAGTTTGCATGCTGTGTGACAACTTACTATATTAACGTTTTAATATCCAACTGGGACGATTTTACAGATGAGAATAAGAACGTCGTTCTATATACAAAACGCCACATTCCATAATAGGTTTATTAAAAATTCATTTAAAAATGCACATGTTCTTTGTTTCAGTATTTGTGGTATCCAGAGCAAATCAGATGTTCTGGATTGAATATCAGTACACAGCATACGTATCGTATTGACCCGATGGAGTCCTTCATCGGCAAGGGCTGCCGCCTCAGTGTACAACACATTGCTACGACAACAAAATAAAATACAGCAATTCAATTAAAAAAAACAATGGTGACCCTTGTGCTGGATTTTGTTTAACGAATAATTTTACTTCTTCTATTAATTGAAAAGCCCATTGTTATCGATTATTCGAATATATATTGATTGTACTCCCTAGTACGCATCACTTAGATGACAGTAAACATCTCTGGATTTGTTGCCGCCTTGTTTGCATTTGTATGCACATGTTGTCAGCATTGTTGTTGTCATATTTAAAAAAAATGCTCATACGAAGCGTTAGTTCATTGTAGGCCTAAGTTTTTTAAAACTCAATTAATTTCATGGTTTATAAAGCAGACGTTTAAATTCTTTTACAAATAGAAACGTGGCAACAATCTTCAGAAAATGCGCACTTGCAAGTAGGCGAAAAAGTTGCGTATATCTTACTGGCATGTTATTCCTGCTTTAGTACTCGACGCTTACAGCATATAAATAGTTATAACTGGTCCTTATTGGCATTCTTACTTTTAGTGCATAACTTTGTAAATTAAATTGTTTCATTTGAGCATTAAAGTGTGTTAAATATTTGAAGTGAGTGGATCTGTGCGCGGTTTTTTATTTTTGATACATTGGAAACAAACCCACAACATAAACCAAGCAAGCAAGCGTTACAATGTCAACTCGCCGGAGAGGTGCACTGACTAAAACAGCAGGGAATGAAGACAATCGTAGAAGTAGCGGCATAAGTGATACAGCAACGCGACAGTTAACAACTGCCGCGACGCACTCAGAAGTAGCTCAACATGCTGCTGTACCAAGTGAACCACCAATATCTGACCAACCTGCGGCCGGAGATGCTTTGGATGATGCCAATATCTCGGATGACGAAGAGGGAGGAACCCGCATCGGAGACATTTATATACCGCCTCCAATACCTCCTTATTGCTCTACCGAAAGCAAAGGTCCCCGTTTGATAATTAAGAAAATCGAAAATAACAATTTTAAAAGCTATGCAGGCAAAGTTGTTTTGGGCCCCTTTCATCATGTAAGTAATGATATAGCTTAATACTTTGAAATTATAACGTTATTTTGCGTGTTTAAGTGTTTCACAGCTATCATTGGTCCCAACGGTAGCGGTAAGAGTAATGTCATCGATTCGATGCTTTTTGTATTTGGATATCGCGCCAACAAAATCAGATGTAAGAAAATATCTACACTGCTACACAACTCAGCCCGTTATCCCAATGTTAATATGTGCTCAGTGGCTGTACACTTCCGTCAAATAATTGACAAGGATGACGGGACCTGCGAGGAAATTGCAGACAGCGAGATTATTGTCGAAAGAACAGCTTACAGGGATAATTCGTCGTTTTATACAATCAATGGCAAAAGAAAGCAATTCAAGGAAGTGGCAAAACTTCTGAAGAAACATCATGTCGACTTGGATCATAATCGTTTTTTGATACTTCAGGTGAACAAGATCTTTAATTTCTTTGATTTCATATTTATGTTGTTGTTTGTTATCATAGGGTGAAGTTGAATCAATATCCATGATGAAACCCAAAGGTTTGGTTGAAGGTGAATGTGGCATGTTGGAATATTTGGAGGATATTGTGGGAACAACCCGTTACAAGGAACCATTGGTAAAAATCAATGAACGCGTTGAGTTATTGACCGAAGAACGTACGGAGAAGCATAACCGT
This sequence comes from Stomoxys calcitrans, assembly GCF_963082655.1. NCBI lineage: Eukaryota > Metazoa > Arthropoda > Insecta > Diptera > Muscidae > Stomoxys > Stomoxys calcitrans. Next base: position 37,541,905 of record NC_081554.1, on the reverse strand, counting down.
TGTAAGTTAGCGGAACGTGAAATGAAAGACTTGGAACAGCCTTACAATGACGCCGTAGAATACCTAAGGCAAGAAAATGAAAATACGAGGACCAAAAATTTGAGAATCCAGAAGTATTTGAGTGAGAAAAATAAAAAAATGGAAGAGTACACGAAACAGCACGAAGAGGTTAGCAATGAGCTAAAGGAGCATGACGGTAAAGTCGATGCCTTGCGAAAGGAGCGAGAAGAGAAGGAAGATATTATCAAAAAGGAAATGCAGTAAGTACAATATTTATGGGCCCCTAAAAACTAAAAAATAAATAAATAAAAAATGAAATAATCCAACATAACCGTTTTTCCATTCTTACGCTATTTTCAGAAACCATGAAAACTTGCGCAAGAAAAAGGAAGATATTGAAAAGAAACTTGAGAAAGCCAAGGGTAACTTTGCTGAAACACAAGAAACTATGACGGTAATGAATAAAAGGCGTAATACTAACAAGACACAAGTTGCCAAAAATGAAACTGAGCTGGAAGATCTTCGCAAAGTTCCCGAAAGGAATGAAAAAGAAATAGAAGAATGTGAAAAGAAACTTCAACGATTAGCAAAACAAAAAGAGGAACAAGAAGAGAAATTGGAACAAAATTACGCTATTCTAGAGGAACAAACAAAACCACTTATTGAACAACGTGAAAAACTCGAAACCGAATTGATGGATTTGAAATTGAATGTTGACGAAGCCAAGGCCGATTTAGCAATGTCTCAATCTGAGTTAAAAATCTTAAAAAGCGGCGAAACGACTGAGGTTCGTAAGTATGAAACATTAAAAGGATCCTATGAGGAGTCCGAACAAAGTTTAAAAGAAAAGAAGCAAAGTGTGGGAGAGCTGCAGGGTCGTTTGCCCGAACTCAAAAAAGATATCCACGTGAAGACACAGGCACTTCAAAAGCTACAACAAGAAGAACAAGAATTAAGAAAACAAATAATGGCTATTAAATCTGAGGTAAGTGCCATAACAACAATTACAAGTTGGAAGCGATTTTCATAAGCCTTTTATTTTTATTTTTTAGATTAATGAAAAGACAGTTAACATTCAAGCCATGCGTTCCAACAATAAAGTACTGGATTTTTTAATGCGTCAAAAAGCTGAGGGAAAAATTCCCGGAATATTGGGAAGACTGGGTGATTTGGGTGCAATTGACACCAAGTATGACATTGCCATATCCACCGCTTGTGGACGACTAGATAACATACTTGTCGATACAGTCAATACGGCGCAAAGCTGCATAGAACATTTGAAACGTTATGACGTGGGAAGAGCATCTTTCATTGCACTGGAAAGGGTTGCATACTTGCAAAATCAGTCTGGACCTATAAAACTGTAAGTTAAATAGATAAATATGCATATTTAAGGCACTTTTGGATTATCCTATGGATTATGGTTTTGTATTGTAGAAAAATTTAATTAATTTTTGAATACACTGCTAAGCTGTATTCTTTTTGACTGTTTTGGTAGTTTATTGCGTTGATTTTTTTACTACATACGTACTAGCTAAGCCTAGTATTGACTTCATGCGCAGCGAAAATTACTATTACATTTTTGCGAAATCCGACGGACTTGTTCTTGATCAGATCACAAACAAAAGTCAAACAATAACACACAACATATACAACAGCATCGAAGCAGAGTTGATTGGTGCACATTTCGTGAGCATTTAATTACATTGGCAATTAATTGATTCGAAATTTATATTGACGCAGCAACATGCCGCATTTTCTTCGTCACCATTTTTTATAGTTGAAGTCAGTACAAGGCTTAAAGCAAAAGTTTTGAAAAAGCTTAAAATTTGTTTATATTTTTTCACAGTATCAACTTTTTCTTCTCTCTTTGTCTTATAGACCAGAAAATTCTGCCCGTCTTTACGATTTGGTTCGCGTCGACGATGAGCGCGTCTTGCCAGCCTTTTATTTTGCCCTTGGCAATACCTTAGTGGCTCCCGATTTGGAACAAGGCACCCGCATAGCCTATGGACCGAAACGTTTTCGCGTTGTCACTTTAAAGGGAGAACTCATTGAAACGTCTGGTACCATGTCTGGTGGTGGTAATACCCAAATTCGCGGAAAAATGGGTACTAAAGTCCGTACAAATACTCGACAGTCCTTGGATAATACGGGTCTTTCACAAAAAGCATTGGAAGATATGCAAATACAATACCAAGAATACCAATCACAAATAAACTACAATCAGGAAGAACAGGGACGTTTGGAACGCGATATTCAACAACTTAAAAATACCCACCAACGCACCGAAACCGAGGTACAAAAGCTTTTTATTACCATCAAGAGTTTAGAGGAACAATTGCCACGAATCTTTAAACAAGTGGAGGCTCAGAAGAAGCGCTTGGATCAAACTTTGACCGATGCCAGCAAGGTTCAAGACGTTGAAGAGCTAATAGCTAAGAAAACCGAAACTTTAAAAGCTGCCGAAGATGTGGCCGGTAAAGTAGAGAAAAAAATCACAGAAATTAAAAAGAAAATTGATAACATACATGGGGACACAATAAAAACTGTTCAATCCAAAATCACAAGTTTGGATAATCAGATCAAGAAACTTAAAGGAAATATTTCAAAGCTTAAAGTAGAGGTTACAAATGTATCGAGAAATGTAAAAAAGCTGGAAGATCAAATTGGCCGTTTAAATGGTGAAATTGAAAAGGCTCAAAATGAACTTCTGCAACTGTCCGAAAAACGCCAGAGTTATGACAACGAAATTTCCACCCTACAAAAAGAACTTGAGGAAGCGAAGGAAGCAATTGACAAAGCCAAATCCGAATCTTCCGGTGTTCACAAGGAAATAGTGAACATACAGAAAAATGAAAGTGAATTAAAATTGAAGCGTGTGGAAATCGAACAGAAATTGCAAACTGTCTCGGCCAAGATGTCAGAAGTGAAGAACCAAATACCTCATTGGCGTGATCAATTGAAGCCATTGCGATTGCATGAAATACCAGGAGATGCAGAGCCTCCGGCTCCTTTAAAAAAATACACAGAAGAAGAACTGGCCACGCATACCTTACAAGACATTCAATACAAAGAGAGTGTGCAAGAGGAATTGCTTAAGAAAAAACCAAATCTCTCGTGTATTCAAGAGTACATTGAGAAACGTGATGTTTATTTGGAAAGAGTAAAAATACTAGAAGACATTACTTGCAAGCGAAACGAAATGCGCCAACTTTACGATGACGTGCGCAAAAAGCGCTACAACGAATTCATGCAAGGTTTCCATATAATAACACGGAAGCTTAAGGAAATGTACCAAATGATAACCCAAGGAGGTGACGCCGAATTAGAATTGGTAGATTCTATGGATCCCTTCACTGAAGGAGTATCTTTCAGTGTGCGACCCCCAAAGAAAACTTGGAAAAACATATCTAATTTATCGGGCGGTGAGAAAACCTTGTCTTCATTGGCCTTAGTATTTGCCTTGCATTATTACAAGCCTTCGCCACTATATTTCATGGATGAAATCGATGCGGCATTAGATTTTAAAAATATATCCATAGTTGCTCACTACATTAAGGAGAGAACGAAAAATGCCCAATTTATCATAATTTCCCTTAGATCAAATATGTTTGAACTTTCCGATTATTTGGTTGGTATCTACAAAGTCAAGGATTGTACCGATTCTGTGTGCATAAAAAATGAACCACCCAAAATGCCAGAAACCCAAATGCAAACACAAACTCAAACGTCGCAGCATATGCAGTCCCAGCCAGCTCATCTGTTACCTTCCATGGAAAATAATTCCATATTGAGCACTACATTGGCGCAAAGTCAGCCATTGCAACAGCAGGAACAACAGCACCTACAATCCTCTGTATTGACACAGAAATCAGTTAGTCTCGATGACACAGTTGATGAATCGATGGAGGCAGCTACACAAGGCCAACATGCTGCAAAACCTCTCAGTGACAATAACAAACAACACGAAGACTATCATGCAATGAATAAGGTTTCCCTGCTCTCCACTACACGATCAACTTTATCCACAACTCAAAATTTTACCTTTATGCCTCAAATTGAAAGTACTGCCCTGACCGAGTCGCAACTGAACATTACACAAAATCCACAACTCTCCACATCCAATGCGCAGCCCACTACACCCCAGACCACGGCAACGACGACTAACTGATGCAAAACTCTTTTATGATTGTTAGACCCGTGGAACGGGTTAAATGTAATTTATGTAATTTCATTGAAATAAATGATATGAATATAATGAAATATGCTTAATATCCGCGACTATTATTTCTATTATATGTATGAAATGAAATTATTAATTTTTTATTGTGTCAACTCAAGTTTCAATAAAAGCACAACTACATTTTTTATCAAGCAGTTTAATATAGACTATTCGTAAGTAAGATTTGATGAAGTCAATATTTTGAAATAGAGAAAAATACATTTCAGAGCCATTCAAAGTTTTTGTGAAATTTTGGCATTGAAATAATTGATTTACTTCTGTTCAAAAGTTCCTAAAATCATTACGGGGAAGCGCAACTTTTTCCACATCAACAAGCTTTGTTCGATTCAAATTTAATTCAATGATAAACGGCCGGTTGGCAGCTCTTCTTTATGATAAAGATGTACTATGTCATAATGATATATAATGTTACATATAATGCAAATAAATGATTGTTTCTTTTATATATGGACGTTATTTAGTTGGGTTGTCAATGGGCATATTAGTAGCTGAACTTTCAAGACACTGAAAAGGAATTAAACTGACAAAAAATCCCAACTATTTACTAATTTTAACTTGATTGATTTATCTTTCTGGGGCCTCATCACGGCTTTCGATAACATATTCGTTTTTTCTTAGAACAAATCGTCATTATGCAAACATATCTGGGTCACGACATTCGATCGAAATTTGCTTCCATTTTGCACAGCGCTGCCAGCATCAAAAAGCGAATTAGAATTCATCATTCCGTTTGTTACACCTCGGAATATGCGTCTAAGACCATTAAGTATATATATACTGTTGATCGTCACGACATTTTAAGTCGATTTAGCTATGACTGTCCGCCTATCCGTCTGTTGAACTCATGCTAACTTTCGAAGGAATAAAGCTAGGTGCTTGGAATTCTGCACAAATACTTATTATTAGTGTAGGTCGGTTGGTATGGGCCAAATCGCACCATGTTTTGATATAGCTGCCATATAAACCGATCTTAGGTCTTATCTTCTTGAGCCTCTAGAGGGCGCAATTCTTATCCAATTTGGCTGAAATTTTGCACGTGGTGTTTTGGTAGAACTTTCAACAACTGTTTTAAGTGTGGTCTAAACCATTCCATAACCTGATAGAGTCGCGATATAAACCGATCTCCCGATTAGGCTTCATGAGCTACTAGAGGGCGCAATTCTTTTCCAATTTAATTGAAATTTTGCATATGTCGTTCTGACATGACTTTCAACAACTGTGGCAGATATGGTCTAAATCGGTTGATAACCTGATATAGCTGCCATAGTAACTGATCTTCCAATTTGGCACTCTGAGTCACTGGAGGCCGCAGTTTATACTCGATTTGCTTGAAATTTTGGAGGTGTTTTTCTTCTCACAGCCATAGGAAGTACGGTCCATATCGGTTAATAACTTAGGTTGCTTATATATATATATTGAAAAAGTCATTCAAAGAACTTGACAAATGCGATCCTTGGTTGAGGGTATGTAAGATTCGGCCCGGCCAAACTTACCACTTTACTTGTTTTTCTTTTGAGACGAGTTTATCAAAATTTTTTTCTGCAATTATTTTTTTTATAAAATTGTTTCAACCTTTTTTTTGTGAAACAAAAAATGTTGTTTCTAAGGAGAAGGTCACCGTGACGCCTACGATGCTGAACACCTGGGTTCAAATCCCGGCGTGAACATCAGAAAAATTTCTAGTGGTGGTTATCCCCTTACAAATGCTGGCTACTTTTATAAGGTATCCTGCTATGTTCAAATTTCTCTACCAAGTGGTTTTGCTATGGGGCACGACGTTCGGATTCAGCAAAAAAAATGAGGCCCCTTATCATTAAGTTTATACTTCAATCGGACTGCATTCATCGTATATGAGAGAAGTATCCCCTGTTCCTTAATGGAATGTTCATGGGCAAATTTGCAATTGTTATTTCTAAGGAAAATAAAGTATTTTTTGTGAGATATTTCCTCAGCTTTCATACACACTAACTCTGTTGAAAAGACCAAACTGTGTTTGTGACAGTATCATCAAACCCCAGCAGGCTGTGGAGTCAAGACTTCTTAAAAGAGGGGTGCATGACCATGTTAAATCGTTGAAATATAGCCAACAGCCCATACAAATCGTTGATGACATTTTCATATAGTTGTCACGAAAATCATTCATGACATTTTAAGCGACATTGTGAACGAACATGTCCTCATGTCTCATGACAATTTAAGTGACAGGTCTCTTACGAAGTCTTTTAGAGAGCGTGCGTTTTTAGAAAAAAAAAAATTAATAAAATTTAAAATTTCTCAAGTGAGCTTTGTTCGTGAACACGGTTAGGGATTACGTCGGCAATCAAATTTTATAATAGACAATCTGTTGTTTTTGTTGTTGTAGCAGTGTGTTATACACTGAGGAGGCAGCCCTTGCCGATGAAGAACTCCATCGGGTACATACAACTGGCTGCCATGGAATTGAACAATCATAAAATTCAAATTGTCTTTAAGAAGTCGTTGAAGACAAAGTCATAATAGACGTTTGGAATGCGGGGAAATAGAGGCAGCCGAACGAAGTTGTTTAGACTGTCCGTGTGCTTCTATTTTTTCCCGCGGGCATAGGAATTTATGTGCGAGTGTGTATACTGCATATCTATGTTTTAGAGGGTTTTATGAGGGTGGGCCGGTCTCTCATACTTGGTCCCGAATACTAATTTCAATCTTATGGCAGCCGGTTCTACGTTCCGGATTGACCCGATCAATTCCTTCATCAGCAAGGGCTGCCGCCTCAATGTACAACAAAAAACACCTCTCTGCTTCTACTCTACTCTCTCTACAGATATTAAACCCTCTTGTCATTTTGGATTTCTGAAAGGACCTGTGGTGGCTGGCGCGGGAGAACTGTGTCGATGAGGTTTTACAGATTCTGTGCCGTTTGCACTTCCATTTCGTTTCCACCACTCTCTTTCATCTCCATGCACATGCCTTTGTCTATCTGTCAAATTACTTCACTCACTCTCTCTTGCTCCATCTCTTTCTAGGACGAACACAATTGAACAATGGTCTACGAGTGAGGCGGCTTGTCCTTTAATCTAACCTATCTTGGAGGCCACCGTTCCGCAGAGGTTAGCATGTCCGACTATGACGCAGAACGCCTGGGTTCGAATCCTGGCGAGACCATCAGAAAAAAATTTTCAGCGGTGGTTTTCCATTCCGAATGCTGGCAACATTTGTGTGGTACTATGCCATGTACTGCGGCACGCCGTTCGGACTCGGCTATAAAAGGGAGGCCCCTTATCATTGAGCTTAAACTTGAATCGGACTGCACTCATTGATATGTGAGAAGTTTGCCCCTGTTCCTTAGTGGAATGTTCATGGGCAAAATTTGCATTTGCATCTCCTGACAATGCAACACAGTTGAGTTCATAATAGACCCATTATTTGCTTTTTTTGGTAATTCTTTGAGATTCCCCCAAAGTTTAACCATTCCTCTACTTTGTTCATCTTCTTCAGTTCGATTATGGAATAACTGTCGTAATCAAAGTTTTTTTTTTTTTAAGAAATTTCAATATTTAAAATTATCTCACAGTATGTTTGCTATATTTTCACATATCTTTTCCAAACCTTCGGTTGAAATCTTTGAGATTCCCCCAAAGTTTGACCATTCCTCTACTTTGTTCATCTTCTTCAGTTCCATTGTGGAATAACTGTCGCAATCAAAGCTTTTTTTATTAAGAAATTTAAATTTTTAAAGTTATCTCACAGTATGTTTGCTATATTTTCACATATCTTTTCCAAAGCTTCGGTTGTTGAACTTTTTAAAGATGTAATGTCTTCCCCTTTGTCACATGCTTTGGTCAATTCAGGATCCAACGGAAGTGATCCCAAAAACGGCACTTGCATTTCTTCACACATAGCACGGGCTCCACCCGTTTTGGCTGGAAAAATTTCAGAAGTTTTGCCGCAATGTCCACAGCGGAATATGCTCATGTTCTCAACAACACCTAATATTTCGATACGCTGCTTTTTGCAAAAATTTATTTCTTTACGTACATCCAACAAAGAGACTTCTTGAGGCGTTGTAACAATGATGGCTTTTAAGTCATTCGGTTGCGTATCATCACGCAAATAAGAAACAACCGAGAGATGTTCATCTGATGTCCCAGGTGGCGTATCTAATAGCAATAAGTCCAGATTGCCCCAATCAACTTCACTCAAGAATTGCCGAATCATGCCATTCTTTTTGGGTCCGCGCCAAATTATAGCATCATCGGGTGAACCCAACAAGAATCCTATGGACATTAAGCAAATATTGTCATCCACACCCACCGGCGACCATCCCGATCCTGATTGATGCACATTTTCCCCTTCCACACCCAAAAGTCTGGGTTGTGAGGGTCCACAAATATCGATGTCCAAAACACCGAAATTTTTTTCGCTGTATTTTCTGGCCAAAAAACGAGATAACAACATAGTCACCGTACTCTTCCCCACGCCTCCCTTGCCAGATAAGACCAGCAATTTATTACGCACATCTTTCATGGCAACGGCTACAAGAGCTTTACCAGGGTCTTCAAGTTTTTTGTTAGGATCACTGCATATTTGTTGATTGGGACATCCTTGGCATGCACTACCAAGCCCGGCGTTTGCACTTTGTGTTCCGGGACAGTTTTCTGGTTCTGGCATCATCTTGAACTAAGAAAAAATAAAACACATGCTATCTCCGTAACACTTGTATTTTTTTTTTTTTGATTTACGTACAGTTATAGTTTTAAATAGGTAAAAAGTTAAAACGATAAACGTGAGTTGTGACTGATCAGCTGAAATTTTGTTTATTTTTGCTGTTTTATTTTAAGGAGAATTTACACAGTACATCAAGATGCATGGCCTTTGTAATTGCATTGGTGAAATAAAAAAGAAGTAAAGAAGGAATTGATGTGTATCATTATTGGGAAAAACTCAAGGTCGATTAATAAAGGTGGTTTCCCTACAATTATTTACCATAATTTTGGAAGAGCGTTCGTCCCCGCGATGAATAAAACAATATTTCGGAAGATTTGTACGTAATTGTCCTTCCATATGAGTCACGAAAAACTCTTCTGGGATATCATTGGACAATCCGTAGCGTGTGCGGAAGTTTTAGCAACTCTGGGCGAAATTTCTCTTAGAACCAATTACGATATAATCGTCCGTATGGGTCGTGAAATACTCTTCTAGAATATCACGCAATTCATTGCGTGAGTGAAAGTTTTAGCGACTTTTCACGACGATTGTTATGCAACTGTCCCGACTGTCCCGATATAGGTGGAAAGATATGCGGAGCTCAAGGCTCTGGCGTCGGGCAATGTGAACAATGGGGAATACTATGTCATTGCTGTGTGTCAGGTCTGCTAGAGGTGGAGCGGAATGAGACGCCTGACGAGTTTCGCAGGAATTTATTGTGATTCTGAATCAGCCAACCCTCCTCTGTGTGAGTTCCTTGGTGTGAAAGTTGAATGATGACGAGTATTGGTACTATGTTTGTTTTTCATTGTTGTTGCTTTCCTTTTTAATTTATTATCTTTAGAAAGTAATCGCCGAAAAATATCGCGAAAAGCGAATATAGTACCAGCCTTATCCCGAGGAGCGAGACGTCACTTATTAGGGGTTGATGAAGCAATACCGCGGACTGGTTACTGGAACGTCAGTTCTTCTACGTCTCGCTGGATACAGATGGCGGATATCTGCAGGGTTTGTGGTGATGATAAGGAGTGTAAGACGGCAGAGCACCTTTTGCGAAATTTGGAACAGTTTAAAGTGACAACCCAAACTAAGCACTATCGAAATGATACAACTGCAAAAACTGACAGATTAAAAATCACATAACAGAGAAAAACTTTTATTTTAAAAAAATGTACGCTTGTTGCAGCATTATGACATGGCAAACCAAATTGAGCATTAGTCAAGTAAAAACTGGCAAAAAAGCAAACTGAAAAAAACCACAAGTCAAAAAACAACCTTAGTATCTTATCACTGCGTGGCATTTGTTTATTAGAAATTCGAATCCAATTTCAAAATAATACAATTTTTATGTACTAAAAATAAATCAAACTAGTTTATATAACTACGTTGTTTTGTTTACTCATGTATTTATTAAGTCTTTGTTGTTTCAAAAATAGAGGACGCATAATCAACACAAAAAATAGTGGCTGAAATCATCTGAAACCCTGAATTAATTTCACAGTCCATTGTACACGCGATTTATTGAAGCTTGATCGAGTATTTTTTTAAGATCTGAAATGAAACAAGTAAAAATTATATGTGAATATTTATTAACAAATATTAATATAGGTTCATATTAAAATACATGTGCTGACGTGATGCTACAAACTTCAAAACTATAAGAATTTTAAAAAGAACTTAAAATTTCAGGAATACTCTGTCAAGTTCTATCTTAATTTATTATTTATGTTATTTACATATATGTAAAAACTAGCTGAACCGGGCCCGCTCCGCAGCGACTTCTTTTACTTTATATGGAACAAAATTTTCCTTTGAATATTTATTTTCGACAATTAAATAGCTTTTAGTGAAATACTATGCTACGAAAATAGTATATCGCTTGACTAACAGTTTAACAAATAAAGTGCCTTTATCTGAATCCCATAAAATCTTTATTGGTCTACGAATTTAAGTTTGGATGTAAGGAGTACTCCATTCTTAAAATACTTTATTTCAGCCTGATATTCCCATGATGTCTGATTTATGGGTGTTTCCGGGTTGAGGCGGTCCTCCAGACACTTGGCCCTGAAAAAATATCAGCATCGTGGTCTTCTCTCAAATACTATTTATATAAACCCCATATTGCCATTGGTTTAAGGGGAGTTTACAGGATGAGATGTCCCCCAAACATATGGCCCCAAAATTGGTTATCAACTTCGTTTCTAATCTCAAATACCTTTCATGTGAGCCATATATTGGCATGGTTGAAAAATGGTAACCCTTTGGGGGTATTTTGGGGAATACCAAATACATTTATTTGAGCCCCATATTGTGAAGGTCAGTAAAAAATTGCTGTTTGTGGGCTATTTTGGGAAAAAGGGTCTATACATTTTTCCAAAGAAAATTGGTCCCAAAAGTGGGTATCATTTCTTGCTCTACCTGCAATACTTTTCACTTAAGCCCCACATTGTCATGGTCGGTAAATGTGGACGATTTAGGAGTGTTTTGGGGCGTGGGGTGGTGTCCCAAACACTAAGCCCTGAAAATATATATAAGTAACGTACTTTTTTCTCATATATCCATACATCATTCATTTGAACCCCATGGCAATGGCCTCAAAATTGGATATCAAATTTGTTCTAAAATTTCATATACCATTCATTTAAACCCCTTATTGCAAAAGCCAGCAGGTTTGGTGTAAGGACCCTAAAAACTATGAATATCGTGCTCCACTGTCTTGAAGTCCCAAATTGTCTTGGTGAGCAAATACATTCAATGGGGGGTTGTTATGGTGGTGGGACGTCACCTAGACAGTTGGTCCTGAATGTTGATATCAGACTCATGGTCTACTCCCAAATACCTTTCTTTTTCCATAGTCGGCAAACATGACCGGTTAAGTCCTCCTCTACTGGTGTCAGGTGGTCACCAGGCCCTACTCCCAAAAAAAAAGGTTTATAAATCCTGATCATCTTCGGCTGATAGTGCTTCCGTACCGTTCCTCTCCATGGGTGCTTGAGCGCTAGATGGCGGTATTCTAATCAGATTTCAATGAAATTATATATAATGACTTATATTTTAGCGTTTTTAAGCGGTATCCGGTACCTGATAATGTAAGCAACATGGATTGTCAGTGTTTGCTTAGAATTTCCACCATTTTGTAATGGACTGCCACAATTACTTAACCGAACCTTTTTATATTTCATGCCAACTACTTATAAATAAAAATCTATAGGATTTGGTCTAGTCGAACTATACGCGCTTCTAATTCCTTTCTTGGCATACACGAAACTTACCTTCTTTTTCCGTATCATCTAAATCTTTCTTTGGGAATTCTACATCGAATGTTATGTACAGGTTGCCATGAAGATTGTTGTTTTCATAGTTGGGCATACCCTCACCCTTCTTGCGAATACGAGCACCAGGCCATGTGATTTTCTCTCGCGTCACTGTTACTTTGTGTCCATCCAAGTGGATAATATCCATTGAAAATCCAATCAAAGCGTCCTGCAACAAAATGTAAGCAAATAATTTATTTTCAGCATTGTATATTGCCGTAAATACGCTTTTAAAGTTATGTGGTTTTATGATCACAATTTTGTCGAATGAGTGGCGTTTAAACGCTATTAAAACGCAATGTTCTACAATCGTCCACACGTACTGTGGTAAAAAATATTTTTCGTTTCATACAGTAACAGTAAAGATAAATTTGGTTGTGCGCCAACATACCTGTAAACTAATGGTGACGTTGGTGTACAAATCATCTCCCTTTCGTTGAAAGCGTTCATGTGGCGTCTGCATTACTTTGACAATCAAATCACCTGGATCGCCATCCATATGTGGCTCACCTTCGGCAACGAAGCGTGTTTCTTGGCCATCTATCATACCAGGCTCAACTTCAATTTCTAATGTACGTTCTTCATTCACTAGCTTTACATTGGGGCATTCGTCACATACCAACTGTTGCATCATTTGGAAGCGGCCGGGCCCCAAATTTCGAGTAACCATCTCTTGGCGACAATTACATTTGCGTGTACCGGCTGCAGGTTTTAGTACAGGTTTATTTCTCACGATCTCAACAAAATTTCCAGAATATAATTCTTCCAATGTGACAAACATATTCATTACGCTAAAATGAGAAAAATATTTTATTATTTTTATACAGAGCAACTGGCAAAATCAGATCAATGCCAACAATTACAAACTATGAACGAAGTTCGTTATCCAACATGAATCAAACTACGCTCACGACAGAACACACATCTCAACTTACATATTTGCACCTTTTGGTGTATCATGCTGATGAGGATCTCCACCTCCGAAATGAAATGCAAAATCACCAAAGAAACTACCAAACGGATCGTGTCCATGGTCCATCATGCCATCCTTTTTCAGACATTCCTCGCCGCATCTATCGTAAGTCTTCCGTTTATCTGGGTCCGATAGAACCTCATAGGCAGCTCCTAAATCTTGGAATTTGGTTGATGCATCCGGATCGTCTTTATTTTTATCAGGATGTAGTTCTTTGGCTAATTTTCGATACGCCTTCTTTATATCATTTGTTGACGCAGACTTTTTTACATTCAAGATTTGGTAGAAATCTCGCCCAGCGAATGCTGAGTTCAGCAAACACAAAGTGATTTGTACGAATAAAACTAAAGCTACCGCCTTCATTATTATCTAAATTATAAACTACACGTTTGTTAGGATTTCTTAAATTACAGTATAATTTCAGATGTTTTCTGTCAACAATTCCAATTCATAGTTCTTAGTTTCGCCGTCTTGCAAATGTGTAAAGAAAAATTAAAATTGCGTGCTTGCTTCTGATTGGTTGATTGGTGTCGAAATCGAAACGATGCACAATAAGCATAATCGAATATAACAAAATCGATTTTCGACAGATAGGTCGACGAAAATCAAAGACAAATACTAGGTACAATTGTTATAAGCCCAGCTGATCAAATTTTCCAATTTCAGAGTTGTATCCAAATCCCACTAGAACGTCAAATGCTTAAAATTTTTTACACTTTGCTTCTTTTTTCACATTTTTATCGTTTGAATTTATAATTTACTCGTTTATAATCATAACTCTTTTGATTTTTTGGCTGCTACACATCTTAATGCAAATAAAAACTAGAATGATAATTTGACAGTGTACAGAAGTTTGACATCCAAGTGGGAATTAGCGCCACCATCCCCACAGGGTTGTATCGTTGATTTCGTTGTTGTTGGGCTTATGACTTCACCTTCTTTATTGTACCAAGGAGAAATAAAAACAAAAATACAGTAATACATCGATTTACGTCGTTGTTTGCACAAAATCGCGTATATCGTAATTCAAATAACTCATGTGTCAGTACACCAACTTTAGTGATTGAGGTTAAGTATTTTTATACAAGTCCATAGTAAAAGTGCTGTTTACGGGAAAATAACATTAACACCCCTAAAATTGGCTCGGGCTCGAGCATGACTCTCTCCACACCCAAGTATGTGGAACATGAATATAGTGAAGAAAAGTTGTAAAAGTCAATCCTGAGGCTCCAGGGTCTTAAGAATTGTTTAGGTTTCCAAACCTCCACAAATCTCCCCAACATTTGGAGAAGAGTGTAAGGAATCGTATAATTTGCTATTTTAATTGGCCTTTTTTAAAGCGGCGAAAATTATTATTTATTTTAAAAAATATTATAACAGCCGTATTCACAAAAAGTTATTGAGGTCTTTTAAACTACTAATAGGCATTTGCAATAAAAACCGTATTCACATTTAATAGCCGATTGGAGGCCATCGTGGCGCAGAGGTAAGCATGTCCGCCTATGACTCTGAATGCCTGGGTTCGAAACCAGGTGAGAACATCAAAAAATTTTTCAGCGGTGGTTATCCGTTGAAACCCCCATTTTTCGAGATTACTTTTTTGAAAAACTACACTAAAACTACTAAATTTTTATCAAAATTTTACCAGAAGTAATTAGGGAATGTCCTTCTGAGTGAAATGAGCAAGTTGTTCTATTATCTAAAAAAGATAATCGGCGAAAAATATCGTGAAAAGCGAATATAGTACCAGCCTTAATGCTGGCGACATTTGTGAGGTATTATGCTATGTAAAAACTTCTCCCCAAAGAGGTGTCGCACTGCGGCACGCCATTGGGACTCGTCTATAAAAAGGAGGCCTTTTATCATTGAGATTAAACATGAATTGCAGCACAGCACTCATTGATATGTGCGAAGATTGCCCCTCTTCCTAAATGGAATGTTCCAAATTTACCGAAAAAATCACCAAAACAAATATCCGTGAATTATATGAGATTTAATATTAAATTTATGTTCGCCGTTCAAAGCCCAACATATCAAAGCAAATCTAGATTTGCTCCACGTGTAAACATGGTTTAAGTGCAGGAAACATATTTATTTCAAAATACATAAATCGAAAAAGTTTCGATTTCGAGCGATTGTCGTTTGTCCATCTGGACTATGGATCGTCGTTCACAAACAGACTATTAATACTCATTGAATTTTTTGAAACCATATGGCAACGATATGTACCGGCTTTTCAAATCCGTCAGTGTTATGAATTTTGGCAACGCAAAAGTTTTGTTTTTATTACATTTTTACACTCACAATCCACAAAACACACAAACACACGTACAGGGTGGCTGATGAATATTGCTACAATGATGAATATTGCTACATTTTTTTTTCGGTGTATGGAATACATTTTTCTTTTATTCATGTTAAATTAAATTATTAAATTAATTATTAAATTATTATTAATTAAATTAATTAATTAATTAATTAAATTAATTATTAAATTATTATTATTAAATAGAAAAAAAGTTATTACATTTTTTTTTGGTAGCGGCTTTCATCAGCCACCCTGTATATAGCAAAGCCAATGATAAAAGAGATAAGAACTAATTCCATTGGAATGTATTGCATAGTTTTAGGCTTGGACTTTGTCAAACTGTTTTCTCTCGCACTTCGCTCTCTCTTTGCAAAGGATAACTCGAGCCACAGAAAACGGGAATTGGACATTCGAAAAGAAAATTTCTTAGACAGCTAAGAAATTTTCACAGGTGTAGACGTACATATGTATATATATTATTTCATAAGTTCATTTTCATCTTATTTATAGAATAAAAAAATATTAAAAATATACAGAAAGCCAGTATAATTGCAAAATAAATAGTGAAAAGTGAAAAATGTGTACACATGCATGCACAAAGTAACCAAAATCGTAAATGAAAGTTAAAACTAGTGGAAATCCAGAACTTAACGAGTGCTAGAGTAAAAAGAATAATATTTTATTCATACTATTTGTCGGATACATTTTTTTAAGACCCCCATATTATGTATGGGTTCCAAAATTGTTAATTTAGAGGTGAGTTCTATGCAGGAATACATATCCTTTCGAGGATTATATAAACCACAAAATAGTGTCACTGATGAAATGGAAGAACTATTAAAATATGTAAAAAAAAATTTCAGGGCTTTCATAAATCTATATGTAAATGTCTTTTTTTGCTTCCTCTTCTTCACCCCAGTTTCATCACCGTCATCATGCTGTTATTCCGTTCCGTCTTTTCCTCAAAGTATTCCTTAGTCCTGTCAATGTGTGTTATCGATTTTCCTTTGGTATTTGTGCTCTCATTTTTTGGACTCCTTTTTCTGTCAGCCAGCCAGCTAGCTCGATGGTTCGCTCTCTTCCCCTTCTCAGGCTTATGAAAACTTTGTTTTGAGTGGCATTGGGTGTGTGAGTTTGTTAGCAATTGTGTGCTTGTGTGATTCTAGGGGTTTTGTCGGTCTGTTTGTTTTCTCATACAAATGACCTAAAAATAACGGTGCATGTGCTAATGGGCAAACGACATCATCGCGTATACCGCTGTATGTTAATGTATGTAAGTTTGACAGTATTTGGATGAGTGTGTGAGTATGTGACATTTGGACGAAGCGGAAATTGCCCTTTGCGCGGCGCGTTTTAAGGCCAATCATATGAGTGAGAGCTTAGAACCACATGCCTGTGGTAGCTTGGTTACCCAATGTCTATAGCACAAACGACACAAAAAGGACAACGGACAATGTTAGCCATAGTGGTAAAAATTAAATTATTGAGATATTGCATTTCAATGAACCATACACATGGGTTCCAACAAATATAACATGCAAATATATATATTTTTTGGTCTTGGTCTTTCTGCCTCAAAATATACATTTATGAATGCCTTTATTAAATGGGGTAATATTTGTGAGCATTTAAGGAAGAACACTAGTGATTTTTATGAAAATCATTTAAGTTACGAAAGGCGATTCCCTTTTTAACATTTTGATATTCAATAACGAGTAACGTAAGTAGTACTGAAGTCGGGATAATGAAGCGAATGTCCCTAAAAACGTGCAAGGAAACCCTTGTGCTGATACTCCGTCTGTCGTTTTTTGCAATTAAGGTAGAGATAGCATTTACTATCGAATCATTACGAAAATTTGCATATATCGCTTTCTAACCCCAAAGACAAACGCTATGAATTTTGGATTTGCATGAAATTCGTCATGGAATGTTGTCTTACCCATCTGAAAACCTCTGCCAATTTTTATCAAAATAGGTTCAGATTTGGAAATGAAACATTTTAGGGGGATGCCGCCAAAAAAAGAATTAAAACCACTCTAATGTACATATGTATATTCTGTTGGATTTGTCTTTGAATAGAAAAAAATTAGCAAATTTTATCGAAAACAGCGTAATTTTTAAAAATTGGGGAGTGTTTTGCCCTAAAACTTTTTCTGTCACAATACCGAAAGCTTTACTGACCTTCTGTTTACCTCCTTTCAGTAATAGCCTCGTTTTCTTACAATCTGGATTTCCCTATAGGATTTTCGTTGTAGCCCACGCTGTTTACTAGGACTGCGTCGACCCGAAAGACTTCGGATTAACCAAGTTTGTTGACGGCAGTCCTCTGGCCTTCACTGCTAAATCATCTGCTTTGTCATTCCCCTTACTCCTCTATGGCCCTGCATTCAAACGATGCGGATCGTGCCATTCTTAGAGAAGGCATTTAACTCCTTCTTACACTCCAAGACTGTTCGAGACTTTACCATCCTGGTTGTTATTGCCCTTAAGGCCAGTTTACTGTTCGTTAAGATGTTAACAGATGTTCAGAGGTCACCGTAGCGCAGAGGTTATCATGTCCGCCTATAACGCTGAACGCCTGGGTTCGAATCCTGGTGACACCATCAGAAAAAGTTTTCAGCGGTGGTTTTCCCCTCCTAATGCTGGCAACATTTGTGAGGTACTATGTCATGTAAAACCTATCTCCAAAGTGGTTTCGCACTGCGGCGCGCCGTTCGGACTCGGCTATAAAAAAGAGGCCCCTTATTATTGAGCTTAAACTTGAATCGAATTGCACTTATTGATATGTGAGATGTTTGCCCCTGTTCCTTAGTGGAATGTTCATGGGCAAAATTTGCAATTTGCAAAGATGTTCACTCTCGACATCCTCGCGTTAGAACCCATCATAACATGCATTCCGTGATCGCCCGGGTCTCTGCCTGCAGGACCGCATTGGTCAGGCAGTCTAAAACATATCTCAGTCCTTGGGTTCTCAATGTACACCCCAAGGCCCACTTTGTCCTCTAGCTTTGATCCATCCGTGTACCATGATCTTCCAGATGGTAATACAAGGGTTCCGTCAATCCAAGATTGTGCCGCTTGCAGTAGCGTCTCGCACTCGACCCCAAGTGTCGTCTCAGTTACCGATCGGAAACCTCTTCCATTCCATGGTATGACCTGCTCCTATCTTCTTTCCATTCTTCCATCGCTTTAAGTCTCATAGCCGCAATGGCTGCCACACACTTAATCTGTATGTCAATCGGTCGGACATTTAGAATAGGTTCTAGTGCCCTAGTGGGCGTGGTCCTCATCGATCTTTTGCCAAAACAACATGTTCTCTGAACCTGTTGTTTTATCATTCAGGTCTCATTTCGAGCCTACGACCCGTCTACATAGTGCTCAACATCTGTGAATCTTCTCGGTACGCTACTGAATATGACACTTCCAATTCAGTTTCCTGTACAGGATCACTCCTAAGTATTTGAGCTTGTCAGATATCGAAATCGTTCTATTGAAGAAACGTGGTGCTTAAATTGGCCTCCCTTTGTCCTCCTTGTGAAAAAGCAGATTTCAGTCGTTTCGGGTTAACATTGAGATCCCTAGGTCTAGCCCAGTCGTATGCCATCTGCAGCAGTCTTTAGAAGTACTATAACATCGCCTGCGTAGCAGTCGGGTTCAAATACATCCTCAGTCAGCACCCGTAATAGGTTAATTATGTTAGCCAGGAGTGGAGATCCACAATGTATCCATCTGTTCCTCACCATATGGCTTATCCAGTCTTTAAGGACCGGGTCCACCCGGCATGCCATAGGCATGCTGTTTGTATTTCAGCAGTTCGCTGGATGTCCCACTCTTTATAATGGTATCGACAATGTGTTCCGTGGTTTTGAATAGAAAGGACATAAAGCCTATAGGCCTGTAGGCTTTTGGTGTCGCATTACTTGCTTTGACGGGCTTGGGTATAAATACCACCCTTGCCTCCTGCAAGGCTCTCGGAGTATATGCAAATAAGGCCATATGGGGCGCCAGATAGTCGGCCTCTTTTTGTAGTAACGCCGAAAATATTCCATCAGGTCCAGGTTGCTTAAATGGTTTGAAGCTCTTCAAGGATTCCTTTACCATAAATTCTGTAATGAGAAGCCTTAGATCAATCTCATAATTCCCAGATTCCGGAGGGTCTGTAAGTCGCGTCGTATCATGTGGAAAATGCGTTTTTATCAAAAGCCTCAACATGTCCTTCGTTGTCTCTGCTCTCACTTCCATGTCGTCTACTAACGCTATCGACTTGGTCGCAGAAAATCTTCCAGGGGGCACGTTTTGCCGCTCTGGTAATCTTATTGTATTTCCAGAGCCGTGTGTAATACACATCCCAATATACTTCCGCTCTTTTACAACGTTCTCTGTTATAAAATCTGAGGACCTCTTTCCCGATGTTGCGAATCTCCCCGGTCATCCAGGGTTTTTCTTGGGCTGAATTCCTTTTTCTTCTCGTAGAGGTCAACTATCTTGGAATGACTCCACTAGTGCAGTCGTAACCCTGTTGACATTCTCGGCAATGTCTTTTATTCTTGGACAATCTAAATTATCTTGCCCAAGTCTTCTTCTGAGTAGTCTTCCGAATTCTGGCCAGTTGATTTTTACGGAAGCTTATCGAATTCATTTTCCTTTCTTTCCTATTTCTTTTCTCTTCTCGTAGAGGACAACTATCTTCGAATGACTCCACTAATGCAGTCGTAATCCTGTTGACATTGTGGTCAATGTCTTTTATGCTTGTACCATCTAAATTATCTTGCCCAAGTCTTCTTCTGAGTAGTCTTTCGAATTTTGGTCAGTTGATTTTTAACCCAACCTAATTTATTACGGAAACTTATCGGATTAGTCGCTAGTCGTGCTATTCTAAACCTAATGTAGCGATGATCAGAGAAGGAGTGCTCCATGGAGACCTTCCAATCTTGAACCTCATCGATTAGATTTTCTGAGCATATTGTCACGTCTAAAACATCCTCCTTAAGTTGGTTCATGTTTGGTATTGTGTCTCCACCTAAGTACCGATATCTGTTAGTCGCGAAAGCCGGGCGATGACAAAGGAAATGCTCCAACGTCCCATCATCTTCCTCGCATGCCCTACACATGCTATCACTTGCCGCACCGATTTTATATAAGTGAGCTCGTAGTCCTATGTGTCCCATTATGAAATCAATAGCTATACTGACCAAGTTAATTGGCGGCAGTTCTTTGGCCTTCACCGCCAAATCGCCTGCCTGTTCTTTTCCCTTACTCCGTTATGGCCCGGCACCCAAATGATGCGGATTTTGGCATCCTCAGAGAAGGCGTTAATCTCCTTCTTACACTGCAAGACTGTTCGTTACCTTACCGTCCTGGTTGTTATTGCCCTTGTGGCAATTTTACTGTCGGTATAGATGTTCACACTCGAAGTCCTCGCGTTAGCACCACACCACTTCACGCATTCCGTGATCGCCCGGATCTCCGACTGCAGGACCGTATTATGGTCAGGAAGTCTAAAACAGATCTCAGTCCCTGGGTTGTCAATGTAAACGCCAAGGCCCACTCTGTCCTCTAGCTTTGATCCATCCGTGTTACATGATCCTCCAGATGGCAATACTAGGGTTCCGTCAATCGTCGTCGCAATTATACCGCGATGGTATGAGCTGCTCCCATGCTTAATCCATTCTCCCATCGTCATAAGTCTCATAGTCGCAGTGGCTGTCTCACACTTAATCTGTATGTCAATGGGTCGGATATCTAGAATAGTCTCCAGTGCCCTAGTAGGCGTGATCCTCATCGTTCCGCCTATGCCAAGACAACATGTTCTCTGAACCTTTTGTGTGGTCCTTATGTTGCACTTTTTCTCGTAAGTAAGTATTGGTCTAATCACGCTCCTGTACAGCCAGGGGACTTTTCTCGGATTCAGGCCTCATTCGAGCCTACGGCCCGTCTACACAGTGCCTAACATCTGTGATCCTTCTCGGTACGCTTCTGAATATGACACTTCCAATTCAGTTTCCTTTTTCATTAGATTTTTGATTCAACTTATCAGGATGTGAAAAAGTTAATCAAAATCGTTTCTGATTTAAATATTTTTTTATCCGATATTTGTTCTAATATTGTAGTATCTAAATGCATTATTAGGTAGACTCGTGGTACAGTCTGAATCTGTAATCAATTTAAAACTACACCGAGAAAATACAAATCTTTTTCAATCATGAAATTAATTGATCCAATGAATTGTTTAAATGAAACTGCTTCAATCACGAAAATGATCATACCAATCACCGCTTTTGGAAAAGTAATTGAAAACATGTTCAATTAAAAAATTGCATAGTCAATTAAATTAAATAATTGAAATTTTTTAAATTTTCAAATAATTTTATTATTGATCGAATAAATAAATGATTGAAATTTTTAAAATTTTCTGAGATTTCAATCACGACTGTAATTGAAAAAACAAAATTCATTTAACAAATTATTCAATCAACTAATTTTTTAATTGAAAAAGATTTTATTTTCAATTAAATTTTAATTGATATTTTTTTGCCATGTTTTTATGACGAGTCACTGTATTGAAGTATTAAACTTGCATAAATTGAAACAAGTAGAACTTCAAATAAACTACACACACCCAGTAGTTTATTTGAAGCACAACAAATCTCTCCCCTCTTTTTGTAGCCAGTTGGCGTGTCCTTTAATTGGCATTTGACACAAATTTCCATGGTCTTAGGTTTGTTTTTGTTTTCAACTCACACCTGGTTGTATTTCGACACATTTGTGTAATATTTTGGTGTTTCTTGGCATTCTTCAGGATATCCTTCACATGTTTGAAATGCTAATTTGCATATTTGGGGGCAAAAGGGTTGATGCACTTGCAATGGTTAAGTTAGAGAAAAGCAAAAGAAACCGGAAGTGGCAAAAAACGGAGCGGAACGAATGCCAATTGAAGTAAAAGTGGCGTTTCGTGTCAATTATGTAAAGTAAAGGTTGCTCCCGTTGGCTGTTGATCAGTTTGGTTGACATTTCCGGCATTTAACTTTCGTTTTTAACATTTTTGCTGGCAACATTTCCGTCTGCCTTTTTCTGGCGGGTACTAATTTTTGGGCAATTATACTGTGTCTCGTACACATACTCGTTTGTATTACATTATGTATGAATGTTTGTTCGTGGTGTCAGACAAGACATCGGTAGTCTTTTATAGAATGTGAAATGTCAACGTTAGCTAAAAAGAAACTACATATTAACATGTGGAAACATTGACCTTTGGTTGGAATATAACAGTTACATGGATAATAATATAGGTTTAAATGTGAAAATAGGCTCGTTGAATTTCGAGTAGATTTTTTGAAGATAGATGGCTTTTATCTTTGAACTATTGATTACAATACACTGCATCATAATATAAAGGGTATACTAAGTTTATGGAGGCCACCGTGGCGCAGAAGCATGCCCCCCTATTTTTTTTTTTTTTTTTTTTTTTTTTTTTTTTTTTTTTTTTTTTGCGGGTCAGGATGGGAAAATGCTTTACGCATGTGACGAGTACGTCTCTCGCCTTATGCCGGGCTCCGTAGTCAACGGTACCGGCTAAAAACCCACCCTGTGACACCCCTGGGAGTTAATTCCACCTCGGAACCGCTTTCGCATTACTTCGAGGTGGACCCCATATCTGGTGATTATCCATTTCGTCTTCATTGTGTCTGCGTCCAGACCTCCGCATTTATACTCTACGCCGCTGCGTCCAGGTCAGCTTTCTTCCTGCGCAGTACTTGTTCGGCATATCTCTTCACCGCCTCCCACTTTCCCTCGTCCTCCAGCATTTTTTGGACTATTGTCTCAGGCGTAACGTCGCCAATCGCTGCTTCCAACTCGCTGCGTCTTTCAACCCAGCGCTCGCAGTGGAATAAAGTGTGCTCCACATCGTCTTCAACTTCAACCTCCTCATAAATACACTTGCTTGAGGAGCATTTGCCCATTTTATGCAGGTATTTCCGGAAGTAACCATGTCCTGTTAACATCTGTGTGACGTAATAGTTGACGTCGCCGTGCTTCCTTTCTTTCCATATCCGTACATCGGGTATTAATCGTCGCGTCCATCTGGCCCGATTTTCGCTAGTCCACCTTTGTTGCCATCTCTCGGTAGTCTCCTCTCGTATGGCCTGTGTATGATCCATTTGGGCCCCGTCCTGTATTCTTTGAGTGTTGGACCTCTCGGTGTAGAGCCTGGCGCGCTGCATGGCCTGCAGGTCTATCGGAACCATTCCGGCTATTACAAGGGCTGCGGGCTCCGACACTGTCCGGTAGGATGATATGACTCTAAGTGCCGCCGTCCTCTGTACCGAGAGCAGGGATTTCGCTCGGTATGCCGTCTGCAGTGTCTGGCCCCATATTTCGCTTCCATAGAGGAGGATGCTATTGCATGTCTCCATTAAGAGTCTGCGCCTGCTTTGGAGAGGCCCACCTATGTTTGCCATCAGTCGACTAAGTTGCGCCGTTATCTTTGTGGCTTTTGTTGTCGCGTGCCGTATTTGCTCTGCGTAGGTCAGCTTTGTATCTAGTCGGATTCCTAGATATTTGATCGATCTCTTGGTCTTCACCAGTATATCGTCTATACGCATATCCACTTCCACTGGGATATTTTTTCTCGTTAGGAGAAGTAGTTCCGTTTTCTGCATCGCAAGTTGTAGGCCATGGGAATCTAGCCAGTCCCTTGCCCTTAGCATCACCTGCCGTAATTTGCGCTCAGCGCCTTCCGTGTCTCTTGCCGTGATGACTGCAGCAATGTCATCAGCATATCCTACTAGAAAGGTTCCGTCTGGCATTTCCATTCGCAGTATTCCATCATAACTGGCATTCCAGAGGTCCGGTCCGAGTATGGAGCCCTGCGCCGCTCCTGATGTGACCTCATATTCACTCGTTCCATCTTGAGAATTATAGGTGAGTACCCTGTCACTCAAGTAACTTCTCATTATTCTCATCAGGTACGCCGGGATATTAAAGTCCTCTCTGAGCGATTTGAGGACGTCAGACCATCTAAGGCTGTTGAAAGCGTTCTTCACATCCAGTGTGGCCAAGAGGACAATTGGCCTGGAGTAGTGGTTCCTTTGCCTAGCCACCTCTACTATCTCCACCACATCTCTGAGGGCTCCGATCGTGGACATTCCTGCCCGGAAGCCATGTTGTCTCATTGAGAGTCCACCTCCCTCGATGATGGCGTCCTGGAGCCGTGGCTTCAGTAGTCTCTCCAAAAGCTTGCCGGCCGTATCCAGCATACATAGTGGTCTGTATGTGGATGGGGATATTGGATCACCTTTGCCTTTGCTTATGAGCACCAGCTTTTGTCGCTTCCATACTTCCGGAAAAACACCTGCCATTAGACACCGATTAAACATTTCAAGAAGAAATTCGGGTCTA
This sequence comes from Stomoxys calcitrans, assembly GCF_963082655.1. Classification (NCBI taxonomy): domain Eukaryota; kingdom Metazoa; phylum Arthropoda; class Insecta; order Diptera; family Muscidae; genus Stomoxys; species Stomoxys calcitrans. The sequence continues at coordinate 37,516,982 of NC_081554.1, read as the reverse complement.
TTCTCGGCTATCAGCCTGATTACCTCGGACGGTATTCCGTCGGGGCCGGGGGCTTTTCTGCTCTGGAGGCTGCGGGCTGCATTCTTTAGCTCCTCTATCGTGAACGGGTTTATGTTTTCCGTTGGCTCTTCATTAACTTCGTCTTCTATACGGTCGTGTCGGGGAAAGAGTGTATGGACTATATTCTCCATTGTTCTCCCGTCCATCACCGCTGTTGGGCTCCGTGTGCCGAGCTTCTCCATCACAATTTTGTATCCGAGGCCCCAAGGATTTCGGTTAATATCTTCTCTTAGTTCCTCCCACTTTTCTTTCTTGCTCCTTTCTATTTCGGCAGCGAGTATCTTTTTTGCCTCCTTGTAAAGAGCGTGTTCTGTCTCAGCCGTGCCCCTGCGACGAGCTCTCGTGTATCTGCGTCTTAGTTTGATGCAGTTGCTTCGTTTCTCAGCTATGGCATCATTCCACCAGTGCACTGCGGTTTTATTTCCCCTCGGCCTTTTGAGTTTTGGCATGGATTTCTTACATCCGTACTCTATGATTTCCATCACCCGTTCCACTGTCGACGGAACGTCTAGTTCATCCAGCTCTGACCACACGGCTTGCCGGTCGATTTCCGCCAGGAGTTTTGAGGAGTCGAGCTTGCTCACGTTCCACTTTCGTGTACTGGTGCTCCTTTCCTCGTTAACTGTGTTCCCTCCAGTATTGAAGGAGAACATAATGTACTGGTGATCGCTTGCCGTGTAAGTTTCCAGTACGCTCCACTCTGTTATTTTTCCGATGATTTCCTCGGACGCAAGGGTGATGTCCGGTATAGTGCCTTCGCAGCCGGGTCGCCTAAAGGTTGGCACGTCTCCAGTGTTTACAACGAGTAAACCGGTTCTTGCGGCCATGTCTAGAACTCGTCTCCCTCTTGGGTTGGTTGTTGGCATGCCCCATTCCACCGCTCGAGAGTTGAAATCGCCAGCTACTACGTGATGGCCGTCTAATCCACGCATTGTGTCCTCGATCTCATCGAGTTTTGCCTCGTAGGCGTCGATGCTGTCACTAGGAGTGAGGTAGCAGCTAAACAGCGTAAAGTGGTTTAACTGCACCCAGACGTAACCGTCTCCACTTCCGCTCTTTACTGGTGAGATGCCATTGCGGTATGGGATCCAGATAGCAGCTGTTTTTGTGGGATCCTCCAGCCAGGACCCTTGATCTCTCCTTCCATATTGCTCGCTTATAATCACGATGTCAGCACGTTGTTCTGCGACTATCTGTGATAGGAGATCATGTGCGACTTTACACCTGTGCATGTTGGCCTGCAGTATTCTCAGCATGCCTGCTGTTTGCCTCCTTTACATCTCTCTGACCCAGGAAGATGATCCGTCGGGCCTTTTCCCCTCTGCGAGCAAATACAGCATTTCCGAGGGTTATGGCACTCCTTCATCTTGTGCCCACTCTCGCCGCATCTAATGCATAGTCCCATTCCTTTCCTGTCGGGTCCCTTGCACTCCCACTGTAGGTGGCCGGCTCCAAAACATCTGAAGCAGCGCTTTCTTTCATCCCGATAGTTTAGCCGACAATTCGTCATTCCTATCAGGAGCCTGCTGGTCTTCAACAAAATATTGACGCAGCTAGTTGGCAGAGAAACGAAGGCCCTCCTCTGCTCCTTCGAATTAGGTGCTGTCAGCTGCACGGTCACTTCTCCAGCTGTCGTTCCCGTTGCCTTGATCACTGCTTCAGTGATCTCGTCGGCGGTCGAGAGGGAGTCCAAGTCACGGATCTCAATTGTCGCCTTCGGTTTCATGTCCTGCACGACTGCAGCCTCCTTAAGGACGCCTTTGAGGGACTCGCAGAACACCTCCTTGTTTCCTCCTCTGCCCATCACGAGAAGAACTGCACCCGTTCTCGTTTTCTGGACGGAGCGGATGGCGACCTCGGCTTCCTCCGGTTTCGCGTTTCGCCTGAGGTCCCTGAGCACGTCCGCGTAACTATGCCCCTCCTTCGGCTTGATTAACACGGCCTCTGGTCGCTGCCTGGGTTTCCGTGGTCTCCGAGCGCGCGGTTTTCGCCGCGGGTTCCTCCTTGACGTTCTTGCCTCTTCTTCGGGCTTCTTCTTCTCAGCCTCTTTGTCGGGCTTCCTCTTTCCGGCTGTTTTCGCCGGTGGTTTCACCTCTACAGCTTTATCCTTCTTCTTTTTGCCAGGATTTTCTTCGACTGGACTCGGCGCGCTCCTCTTGTTTTGCGCCGTAGAAGGCGTCGACATGTTGGTTGATGTCGTGGGAGTCTCCGCTATTATTGGCCTGCTTTGCTGTTTCTGCTTCTCCGCGGCCTTCCAGTTTTTGCGGTAGCTCCCAATAATGTCCAAGATTTCCTCTATCTCAGACACACCATTTTGGACATCCCTGCTAATGTTCTTCTGCCTTCCTATAGCTAGTCGCATATGGCGAAGGACTTTCTTGCACTTTTCAAGCGCCTCCTCCTCCGAAAGTCGCATCTTCAAGATGAACTCTTGTCTAGGAGAACTGGTGCTGTTCTCGCATGTCTCCGCGTTGTTCTCCGCTGGGGTACAGTCTAACGCTATACTTCTTACCTCCTTCTCTTTCTCGACACTGGGCCCGGAGGCTAGTGGAGAATTTACCGGTGATCGATGTACTTTCGATCTTCTTCCAAAGATCGATTCCATCTCCTCTGCTGCTATGTTAATGGGTGTTTCCATTTTAATCGGGTCCCCACTTAGAGCCGTTGTCTGTGTCCGATAATGTAGTCGCCCTTTCGCAGAGCGATGACCCCGAGGGTCCCTTTGCAAGCAGTGAGGTCCTCGCGAGGGTTGACGCAAGACCTTATGAGTACTTGCGTTCAGAGCCAGGTCGGGCATTAATCTGGATATCGTATCAACAGAACCTACATTACCAACTTAATGGTTACGAGGCACAGATCGTTCCCTAAGGCCTGCCAGGGGTTTAACGGGACGGAGGCAGCGGTGGCATTAGCCTGAAAGCCATTTCGAGAGGGATGTCACTCCCTCCTACTCAGGTAACAGAATACCACAGCCGTCAGCTCGTAGCATCAATCCAAATCGGTTATCAAAATCATGTTCCAGTGTACGCGCCAGGGTCAAAGTCCCCTTGATTGGGGAATCCACGGGGGCATCACTCCCCAGACTGCATCTATCTGTAGAGCACCCCTGTGGGTGGATACTTAGTCAACTGGCGGCATCCACTCGCCATGTCGCGAAGACGTCGTTGGCTATAAATGCCTTTTTGTAGCATGTCCTCGGTCTTCACCGCTCGTGGTCGGGGGCTGCTTATTATTTTTCACAGCTAACCTTTAGGTCGTTCAGCCATCCGCCACCTGCTGACCCCGATAGTAGCCTGAGCTCGGCCCTACCAGCATGCCCCCCTATGACACTGAACGCCTGGGATTGAATGCTGGCGAGAACATTACAACAATATTCAGTGGTGATTATCACCACCTAATGCAGGCGACATTTGTGAGGTACTACTATGGCATTTTTACATGACAATAAGCCGGTCAGTGACAAACTTTGCAGTAATAATATGTAGTATTACTCAGCAATCATAAACACTTATTCCATTGTAATACCACAGATATATTTTTGTGGAGAGTCTGTAGTACAGACCAATGGCTTTGCCTTCCACACTAAAATGCTAATCACTATACCACCTGGAAAACGGAGGGGTTTTTCATTATACCCCGTACACCCAGAGAAAAGTTGTTAGCAAACGTGCTCATTTCAGTAACATACGGTATTGATAGTAAAGCAACACCGTAATTTGCAAAAACAATATCGGATGGTATGGATGAAACATAAAATGATTAGTACCGTTTGGTACTAGTCTTATTACCGAACTGGTATTTGATTTAATACCAATACCGACATTGCTGTTGAATTTCAAAGAAATCGGTTCGGATTTAGATGTAGCTTCCATATATATGTATCACCCGATTTTTACTTTTAGATCCTTTGTTGCGTTTATCTGAAAAGATGTTCTCAAAATTTTGTACAATATCTTCTTTTATGACTTTTACTATATGTACTTCTGATATAAGGTCGCTCGATTTTGACTGAATCTGCAATAATTTGGACATTTATTAGTAGATCCTCACAAAATTTGATGCTAAGCCATTGTTGTGTGATCACTGGCGAATTTCTTAGAAAACGGTTGCGATTTAGATATAGCCAACTCCCGATTTTAATTTTTGGAGCCTTTGCAAACGTATTTTTCAAACGATCTCCTCAAAAGTTGGAACAGCCATTTCCTATATATGACTACTATAATATGTACGGGTTTTGGTCGCAATTCTACGCTTCAAATAAAAGCAAATTTTAATTTGGAGAACTAAGCCTGCATACCCAATGTGGTGTGGGGTATTAAAAGGTCGGCTTTGCTCGACTTTGGCCAGTCTAACATTGTTATAATACAATATGTCATGCATATTCTCCTTTCATTTTCAGATTTTTCTTATTTACTTTCTTCTATTAATACCATGGCCTCATACTCATGTTATCAAGCGTTTATGCTCGAAAGATAGCAGCCGCCTAGTTCGTAAGATAGTTCGTTCAAAATGGACACCGATATTAGATAAGTATCAGGTATGTTGTCATTTAAAACGTTGTAAGCAATACTCCAATAATCATTGGGATATTATTTCAGGTGAAACTTCCTCTCGAATGCCCATTGCATCCATTTCGAGATATATTTGCACCCCGACAAGATGCCAAAAAACGTGATAGACCTACACAATGGACTTGCAGATTGTGTGGCAAAAGTTTCTATCAAGAGAAATTTTTGGATTTACATTTCGAGACAAGACACAAAGCAATTATAAACGAGGTGAGTTGATGTAGAACAAGTAAAAGCTCATTAAGTTCCGTCGGGTTGAACTTTTGATACCAACCAAAAAGGTTATATCTTTATTATCCTATTTAATTATGACAATTCGCTATTAGAATGGAGCGAAATCGGGCAATAATTGCGGCTTTTATGAGCTAGAGGTCAGCATGTCCGGATTTGACGCTGAACGCCGGGGTTCGAATACTGGCGAGACCATCAGAAAATTTTTTCCAGCGGTGGTTACCCCCTCCTAGTGCTGACGACATTTATGGGATTCTTTGCCTTGTCAAAACTTCCAAAAGAGGAGTCGCTCTGCGGCACGCCGTTCGGACTCGGCTATTAAGATTATGAGCTTAAAACTTGAATCGGACAGCACTCGGTGATATGTGAGAAGTTTGCCTCTGTTCCTTAATGGAATGTTTATTGGAAAATTTTTCATTTGCATAACCTTAATCGGCAGATCGGCCATATGCCAATAGGGACCGTATTCGATTTGGATATCGGAGGGCCTATTCCACCTCACTGTTTCGAATTTCGAACTCAAGACCCTAAATTGGCAGAACTGTGTATATGGCAGATATATCAATATTGAAATCAGACAAAAATTCGGTTTTCATGGATTCAATAAACTGAATCGGCAGATTGTCGATATGATAGCTTTATCTTAATATGGTCCGATAGGGACAAAATTGTTTTCGAATCTCGCGGTGCATAGAGCAATACACCGTTCCTGGCAATAAATGTGGCTTTAATGGACTAAAGACACTAAATCGGCAGTTCGGTCTATATGAGAGCTATCTCTAAGTATGAACCGATAGCGAGCATATTCGTTTTGAACATTGGCCGCTCTGGTACAACTCCCTGTTCCAAATTTTTACAAAGTGGAGTAATAAATGAAGATGTTTTGGGTTTTAGACCATAAATCTGTAGTTCGGTCCGTACGCGTATGGCAGCTATATCTAAATATCAACCGATATTTACGATATACCAAAAAATCCCAACATATACCTATAGAGACCATATAAGGTTCAAATTTCAGGGGTCCATTGCAACATAATGCTGCGAATTTTAGCGCAATGAGGATTCAATGCCATTATTGACATCTATATCTAAGTATGGCCCATTATAGACCATATTCGGGTCGGATTTCGCAGGGTCTAGTCGAACTTACTGTTACAAACCACAGCAAAATCGGGAGTTAAATGCAGCTTTTATGGACTTAAGATCCTGAATCGGTAGATCGGTCTATAGGCAGCTACAATATATCTAAATCTATATAGAACATGAGATAGCTCCCATCAGGGACGTAGCCAGGATTTTATTCTTGTCCCGAAATTTGGGACAGTGAGCTGTGTTAGGCTCTTTGACAACTTTCTGCATTTTGTCCCAGATCGGTTCAGATTTGGATATAGCTGCCATATAGAGCGATCTCTCGATTTAATGTCGTGGCCCCACAACAAGGCATTAAGTTCAACCGGGCCGAACTTTGGATACCCACAACCTCGGGTAAATATGTAAACCCCATTTCGTTACAATCCGGTGAAAATTGGATGACTTAAGCATCCAAATTCGGCACGGACATTGAGTGGTCTAATATATATGTCACTATTCCATTTTGTAGAACAAAATATTGGTCCTTTTAGTATATAGAATTATAAACCGATTTGAACCATATTAATGTCGGATATCGTGAGGCTCAGAAAAACTCAATGTTTCAAATTTCAGCGAAATCGGGTAAATATAAAGCTTTTATGGGCTTCAGTCCCCTTATCGGGAGATCGGTCTATATGGCAGCTATATCTGTTGGGTGTTGGGAGGTCTTAACCTACTCACTGTTTTAAATGTCAGCGAAATCGGGTAATAAATAAAGCTTTTATTACTTTCAGACCCCTTATCGGCAGATCGGTCTATATGGTAGCTATATCTAAATATAGTCCGATCTGAACCATATTTAGGTCGGGTATCAGGAGGCTAAAAATATCTCACTATCTCAAATTTTAGCGAAATCGGTTTGAAAATAAAGCTTCTATGGGCTTCAGACCCATCATCGGCAGATCGGTCTGTATGACACCTATGTCTAAATATAGTCCGATCTGTACCATATTTGGGTCGGATGTTGGGAGGCTTTAAACTGCACACTACTCCAAATTTCAGCAAAATCGGATAAAAAATAACCACCCGAAGGTCCCCCTCCCTGGTTACGTTCCTGGCTCCCATATAAACCGATCTTCCGATATAACTTCTTAAGCTCCAAGAGGTTGCACAACGATTTCTCCTATGACTTTCAATCCTCATCCAATATTCTTTTCTTGCCTATAAAAATATTCGGGGCAAAGATTTTGACAAATCCAATCTTTGGTGGAGGGTATATAAAATTCGGCCCAGCCGAACTTAGCAAGCTTTTACATGTTTTATTTGAGTTTGCTTTCAAAAAATATTTAAAAAATGCCATTTTTCTACTATTAGGCTGAAGACGCTGTGTGCTTAGCAGACTATTGCGATATTATGCGTTGTGAAGTTTTTCAAACGGAGGAGTCATCATCGTTGAAAATCGGTGATCAGAATATTGTGACAGACATAGAGGTTTGGGGCGATTCATTTGGTCAAAACTCAGCACTGGCTAAGGCGAATGTAGCATATTTAAGTTTATTACCCATCAGGTGAGTATTAAAACAAATATAATAAGACGCAATAAGGTTTAAGATCCAATAATATCCCGATTAAATTTCAATTGAATGCTTCCAATTCAGACACTAACTTCGTGCCACTTTTTTGATATTCATATTCGCAAAAGGGCGACCTCACACAAACCTTTTAAATTAAAATTTTCTAAACCAAGTAATGAAAAAAAAGCATAATGAGCATGAACATTAACCATAGACAAAAAAAGCATTACTTACTTACTTTAATTGGCTATGGCAAAACATTTGTTCCACTAGTCGCTCATTCTAAAATCTCTGACACCAAAAAAAGCATTATCTCCATGAATAACATAGTAATCTGGAAATCTGCTGAATAATTTCATATCTTTATTTTAGAACTTCCTCTATTGGTGCATCTCGAGCAGCCAAAGTACAAAATCGTCAATTATGTCAGGATAAAATTGGCCAAACAAAATGTCAACAGACTGGTAAGTATGACTAAACCATATCTTTGCTTACATTTTACACTTAGGTTAGTTTAGGTTAGGTTGAAAAGAGGGTGCAGATATTAATCCGCCCCATGCCACTATGGACATACACTTAAGCTAGTAATCGGCTTGTTGTGCGCTCTAAAAACGGTAAAGTAACCTCTAACAAGAAAATTTTAAGTTAAGAATTCCGTGCTACTTACAAAATGCTTGATTGTTTTCAATACCACTTCCCTAAGTTGGTTCATGTCTGGTATTGTGTCTTCACCTAAGTGTCGGTATCTATTAGACGCGAAAGCCGGGCAATGACAAAGGAAATGCTCCCACATCTTATCATCTTCCCCGCCTGCCCTACACATACTATCACTTGCCGCATCGATTTTACATAAGTGAGCTAGTATTTCTATGTGTCCCGTTATGATACCAATAGCTATACTGACCTCCTTCTTGCTTTCTTTCAGTAATAGCCTCGTCCTCTCACGATCCGCATCACCCCATAGAATTTTCGCCGTCCTACCGACCGTTTCGCTGTTCCACAATGTTGCATGCGCATTCGTCGCCCAATCCCTTAACTCGGACTGCTTCGACCCGAAAGGCTTCGGGTTAACCAAGTTTATTGACGGCAGTCCTCTGGCCTTTACTAGCAAATCGTCTGCCCTTTCATTTCCCCTTACTCCGTTATGGACCGGCACCCAAACGATGCGGATTTTGCCATCCTCAGAAAAGGCGTTAATCTCCTTCTTACACTGCAAGACTGTTCGTGACCTTACTGTCCCGGCTGCTATTGCCATTATGGCAATTTTATTGTCGGTGAAGATGTTTACTCTCGATGTTCTCGCGTTAGCACCACACCACTTCACGCATTCCGTGAACGCCCGGATCTCCGCCTGCAGGACCGTATTATGGCCAGGAAGTCTAAAACAGATCTCAGTCGCTTGCTTCTCAATGTAAACCCCCAGGCCCACTCTCTCCTCTAGCTTTGATCCATCCGTGTAACTTGATCTTCCAGATGGCAATACTAGGGTTCCGTCAATCCAAGACTGTGCCGATGGCAGCAGTGCCTCGCACTCGACTTCAAGGTTCATCTCAGGCATCCGATCAGAAACCTCTTCCCTTCCTTCCTTGCAGGTTTCCTATCGTCGCCTCGATTATACCGCGATGGTATGAGCTGCTTCCATTCTCAATCCATTTTCCCATCGCCTTAGGTCTCATAACCGCAGTGGCTGCCTCTCACTTAATAAGTATGTCAATGGGTCGGGTATCTAGAATAGTCTCCAACGCCCTAGTGGGCGTGGTCCTCATCGCTCCGCCTATGTCCTTATGTTGCACTTTTTCTCCATCGCAGTTCACCAAACTATATTTTACACTTAATTTTCATATTGTTCTTCTTTTGCAGAAACCTCTAATGAGAACTATATTTATAGTACTAACAATAACAACAATGGTGCCTCACGTACAAAATATACGCCACATATTCAAACACCAGCGGAGAGCTTAACATCATCAGCAGCACCACACATTTATAGCAGTTCATCGTCGTCCTCCTCATCTTCGGGAGCGTCGAGATCACAAAAAACGTATTCAACAACATCGAGTAGTAGCACCAGTAACAGCGCCTATTCCTCTGGTTCCGGCACATCGGGCAGCGGTACTACTTCCACGTCGTCAAATACCAAAGAATCTACAAGTCATCATGCTGATGGTGGAGCAGAACACAATACACGCACCGAAAATAGCAATAGTGATGATAGTGTGAAGACCCAGACAAATACATCCGATGACGATGAGAGAAGTAAAACATCTGGGAACAATGGCCAAATGTCAACCATGCAAAAGATAAGGGCCAATTGTAAAGCAGAAGAACTGATAAAGTTGAAGTCAAAATGTGAATTTTTGGTGCGCACTTGTATTGGGGGCCTTATTCTATCGATGTCGGATCAGCAGTTCAGGGATATGGAAGGTAAGTTGGAATTGTGGAATATAGCAAATAGACACATTCCCGCCACCATTTTATTAGGGAATTGCACGGAGACTTCTCGAAAATAAGTGGGTGCTGTCCAATTCATGTTTTAGTTCAATAATAAGGCAGCTCCTTCCGAATGGCGTGTCCTTGAGTGACACCTCTTTGTAGATACGTTTTGTATGGTTAGAGATGTTGATGGCATGTGTAATCCAAAAAAAATTTTGCATTTCCTACACCGTGCCATGACTATGGTGTAGAATGTTGCACTTTAAATCAGCTGCTATCATTTCATAGGCACCTACACCAAAATGAGTGAACGCCGTACTGATTATTTAGGATATTCGTGAACGCTAATATCTAGGTTAACTGTGCGTACCCACTATTCAAGCAAATTTGGTTTGAACAGAGGAAGACAACATTTGTTGAATGTTTAGAAAAAAGCGGCAAAATATGGAAACATGTCGTAAAATGTGAGCGCGTTTTATTCAGCTAACGGATTACTTAGATGCATTACTAGAAAATTCTTCATCCGAAAACGAGGATGCATATTTTACGGTATTATTTGGACAAAATGAATATTCCACTAAGGACCAGGGGCGCACACTTCCCACATATCAATGAGTGTTGTCCGATTCAAGTTTAAGATTAATGACAAGAGGTCGAATTAGGGTATTGAGTCCTCATTGTGCTAAAATTAGGTAATTATGTTGCAATGGGCCTCTGAAATTCGAACCGTATATGGTCTCTATAGGAAAATATTTGGGGTTTTTGGTATATCGTAAATATCAGTTGATATTTAGATATAGCTGTCATACGCGTACGGACCGAACTGCAGATTTAAGGTCTAAAAACCAAAACATCTTCATTTATTACTCCACTTTGTAAAAATTTGGAACAGTGAGTTGTACCAGAGCGGCCAATGTTCAAAGCGAATATGCTCGCTATCGGTCCATACTTAGAGATAGCTCTCATATAGACCGAACTTCCGATTTATGTCCCTATCGGACCATATTTAGATAAAGCTATCATATCGATCGATCAGCCGATTCAGTTTATTGAGTCCATGAAAGCCGAATTTTTTGTCTTATTTCAATATTGATATATCTGCCATATACACCGTTCTGCCAATTTAGAGTCTTGAGTTCGAAATTCGAAACAGTGAGGTGGAATAGGCCCTCCGATATCCAGACCAAATACGGTCCCTATTGGAACATATTTACACATGATTGGCATATGGGCCGATCTGCCGATTTAGGGTATGCAAATGCAAATTTGCCCATAAACATTCCATTAAAGAACAGAGGCAAACTTCTCACATATTACCGAGTACTGTCCGATTCAAGTTTTAAGCTCATAATATAAATAGCCGAGTCCGAACGACGTGCCGCAGAGCGACTTCTCTTTGGGGAGAAGTTTTACAAGGCAAAGTATCCCACAAATGTTGCCAGCATTAGGAGGGAAACCCGCTGCTGAAAATTTTTTTCAGATGGTCTCGCCAGTATTCGAAACGAGGCGTTCAGCGTCATAGGAGGACATGCTAATCTCTGCGTTAAGGCGGCCTCCAACAATGACAACATACACAGAAAGAAAAATGCTTCATCGCATCAATGAACGCGTTTCATTAATGTGTTTTTTTTTATTAATTCAATGAAAATTTTAATTAAATTAATTCAAAGAATTTTTTTCTTTAATGCAATGAAAAGTTTCATTACTGTAAATTTTGGTAATTTCATGATGGGTTCATTAAATGAATGAAACGGAATTCATTGATGGAATGAAAATATTTTTTCTACAATAGAAGTAAATTATGTGAACATTGCAATAATGATACGTACTACTATGCATCTCAAAGAAGTATAGAGTAAATTAATAAAAAAAGTTGTTGAAAAACATTAAAAATTTTATGTTATTAATTGGACAACAAAGCAATGAATAGGATGTCATTACCTTAGTGAAGAAGTTCGTTACATAATTTGCATGCCATTAAGTACTTGCAAACCCAGGTTCGCATCCCTCGGCCAGTCAAACAAATTTTTATTTTTTTTATACCTACTACCTCAGGATGGGGGTATACTAATCTAGTCATTCCGTTTGTAACACCTCGAAATATTCATCTAAGATCCCATAAAGCATGAATATTCTTGATGGTCTCATGTCCGTCCGATCGTCTGTTGAAGTCACTATAGCGGTCGAAGGCGTAAAGCTAGCCGCTTGAAATTTTGCACAGATACATACCGTTCGTGTGGGTCGTCACAGATTGCAAATGAGCCGTATCGGTTCAGATTTAGATATAGCTCCCATATAAACCGATCTTCCGATTTGACTTCTTGACCCCTGGAAGCCATAACTTTTGCCCAATTTAGCTATAATTTTGCACATAGTGTGCTCTTACGACTTCCAACAACTATGTATACCCTGATATAGCTCTCATATAAACCGATCTCCCGCTTACACTTCTTGAGCCCCTGGAAACCGCAATTTTTGTCCGATTTGGCTAAAATTTTGCAACTAGTGTGCTGAAAAAATTGTGCCAATTGAGGTCCAAATCGGTCTATAACGATATTATGCGATGTTTTTTACAGAAAACTTTACAGTATTGCTTTATCCAGCAGCACTATGGAAAGCGATTTTCCCACGAATCCAACGTCGTCTGAAAATTTCTAAAGTTTGCAAAACTTAGGAAGGTACAGCAATTGCAAACTCACTTTGGTTTTTTTTTTAAATTTTTGGATATGAATTATGCGACTTTGAAGCAGTACTCTAAAGTTTTTAAGGAAACAGGAAAGAGTATTGTTTCGTACAGCACCGTTACGGAAAAAGTTTTCTTTGCGAATCCAACGGTGTCCTCAGAATTTTGAAATTCGCAAAACAAAAAATGTTACAGCAAATTCAATTTCACCTTGATTTTTTTTAGCATTTTTCGGATATTAATGATGTGATTTTGAGCTTGTCTTTTGAAGAAAAAACATAGAAGTTGCGCTAATCCGAATTTTTTGCTATAATCTTCAATACTGTATGCTCAACTCAAAAATTTTTCGCACCAAAAAATTGCAAATTTTCGTAAGGGGTTAGCATTTGCTAAAAAAAATGCAAAAAAAAAATTAAATGTAAAATTTTAAGTTATTCGGTTTATTGTACGAATCTTCTTCGAATTTTGAACTGCAGATTGCTCGAAAATTTTGGAAATTCGAAAAAATGAAGAGTTATGGCCTTGAATTTTTGCGCAAAAATTTATGAAACAAAGTTTCATAAATATAAGAACCTGTTTCCATAAACGATCATATTTGTACATTTTCTTCCATTAAGAACTTTCATAATATTTATGATTTTTTCATTAATATAATAAAACTTTTCATAATATTGCTCTCGGCAAAATTTACAATCTACTTTTATGTGTTATTGGCGGACTAAAACATTCCATATAATATTTTTCGATACATTCTAGAATAATTTCTCTTAATCTTGGTGAATTACAAATATTTTAAAACTTCTCTTTTTATTACAGAGGAAATGAATAAAGCAGTCTGCTGGTATTTAACCTGTGAACGTTACTGGGAAGATGGTCCATTGGAGCCACGTGCCTTTCCTTGGGGTTTAATTGTAATCCTAATTTTTGTTTTGTCTTCGGGCATATGTTTTTGTTATTACATCATTTGGATACTATTTGAGTAAGTTGATTAAGAGCCTCCGATGCCATATTAAAATTACCCTTACACATGTCTTAAGACTTACGATTAAAGAAATTTTTGGATAAAACCCAAGTTTTTTGTTACAGCTCCGAAGAGGCGACAATCAATGCCAACACGAACGCCAATCATCTCTACCATACACAGCAAATGCAGCACCAACATCTGCAACACCAGCAGCAGCAGCAACAGCAGCATCGTCAGCATATTTATATACCCGCCAGCCATCAACATCAGCTGCAACATCATCCATCGCAAATTCAAGATCATTATCATTTTCAAGAGTACCCTACTACCGGGATCCATCACCATGGTATGAGCAACGTAGAGCATCCGAGCAGCAGCAACACCAATCAGTACTATTACCATCAGGCCCAGGGCGAGGTAGGCCATCACGATATGTACCCCGAACCAGTGCAATACGATTATCGTCACAGCCCCAGGCGTTACATAGGCGATCAGCGTCGGCCGGGTACCCCGATTACGATGGCCACCGGACAGGCGACATTAGGCACTCAAAGCGGTGGCGCACAGACTCCACTGCGTCATCCGACGAATCTGGCTTACCAACAGGACATTTTAGACCGACGCGATTATATAAATAGCCGAGCCCATGGTACATCGGTTGTTAGCAGTCACAATACATTGGCTTCAACTCGTGGTCCAAATACTGGCTCCTCCGGGGCCCTATCGAGTCTCGGTCACCATTCTCAGGCCCAGCTAGACTGTGATAGTACATTACCCGCAACTCATTTGGGCAGCAGTGGCGGAATCACAGCATCCACAATGTCAGGTGACGGAATTGGTGGTGGTGGTGCTGTGGGTGGCATGAAACACTACAACACCATACCACGCCCCTTGGAACCAAGACAGCGCTATGTAAGCGGTTCACAGCAATCGCTAAGGGCCTCCTCGTCCACACACGAAATCATACAAAATGAGGTGGGGCACAATGAACATTATATTTACGTAACTTATCCGCCGGATTTAAAAAAACGCTTTTTCGAAAAATACGAATGAACCAAACAACAGCAGCCGCACCAGCAAAAAAGCACCAATATGCCAAAGATACAGAGTAACAGAGAGATACAGAGTAACAAAAGGACTCACTGAGAGCACTTACTACTACTACAACTACTTCTACTGGCTGGCGGTCATTGTGGTTTGACAGTTTAACAGGTGCCACACATCAACTCCCATATACAGATATATCGATGTCGATGTTGTTGAAGGACACAAAAAGCATAGACACAAATAAGAAATTATATTTTCTCTATTTCTTTTTCTTATGAATATACGAGTACTCGCAAATGTAGAACGGTTTTTTTCTAAAACACCGACAATTTACTAAAATCATATTAAAAAAAAAAACACACCAGACGATTTTCATATTTTTGCGCGACATACCCCTTTCCCCACGAAATCTATTTTTTCTGTGGTGCGTTCACCCAAAAAAACAAAATTATTATTCGCAATCTTTTACATGTTACCAGGTTTTAATTTGGCAGGGTTTTCAGGATTCACTAATAGAAGGTTAGGTCACATGCGAAAGCATAAAGTGGATAGCCCCATGAACATAATTAGGGATGTCAAATTTGGGGATTGAAAATATCATCATATAGGAGAAAACGTAAACAAAGAATGAATGTAAAAAGAGAACAAGTGGCATCCTCAATGCCAAGTGCAGCCAAAAATTAGAAAAAAAAACAAGTAAAATCGTGCTAAGTTCGGCCGGGCCGAGTCTTATATACCCTCCACCATGGATCGCATTTGTCGAGTTCTTTACCCGGTGTCTCTCTTTAGGCAATCATAACAAAACACCTCATGCAAAATTTCAACCATATCGGATGAAAATTGCGGCCTGTAGTGTCTAAAGAAGTCAATACCCAAGATCGGTTTTTATGGCAGCTATATCAAAACATTGACCGATATGGCCCATTTACAATCCCAACTGACCTACAACTATAAGAAGTATTTGTGCAAAATTTTAAGCGGCTAGCTTTACTCCTTCAAAAGTTAGTGTGCTTTCGACAGACAGACGGACGGACGGACATGGCTAGATCGTCATAAAATGTCATGAGGATCAAGAATATATACTTTCTGGAGTCTGAGACGAATATATCGAAGAGTTACAAACAGAATGACGAAATTAGTATACCCCCTTCCTATGGTGGAGGGTATTATTATGTCTGATGATCGCTTAGCTTAACCTTATTCAGTGAATCCTGCAGGGTTTTCTGGTAAGATGAAAAACTTTCGTCGCTACTTAAAAAATTAATTTCGTTCTCGTCTATAATAAGCCAGCGCAAGAAATAGCAAAATATGTATTCATATTTTGATAATTAACAGGGTGCAATTTTTTACTGCAGGTTTTTGCTCTATTGCCAATTTGCTTCCTTAAAAAATATGTTTTATGAAAACCAAGTAAACGATGCCATCACAAAAAGTGCTAATTAGTTATGGAGCATGCCATAACTCTTAATATGGTACACACAAGTAAAGATTAAAGATTTTTTTCTAATTCGAAGGATTTTTCTTATGACAAACTAAGGCACATTTTGGTTCGTTTCCCAAAGTCAATTTCCAAACCTTCCACGATGTTGCAAAGTTAAAGATCTATTAATCTACCATTTAAGATAAAAATCTTTAATATCAAGTAAAATATCTTTCAAGAAAGGAAATGTTTCCTTGGAAAATTGGGCATTAGTTTAACAAATCTTGTTTACACTTAGAGCAAATCTAGATTTGCCATGAGATTTCGGAAACCGCATGTGTTGCAGCGAGGTTTTCCGTCATTTTCAGTATGAGCAAATCTACTTAGTTGAGGAGATTTGCATCAAATCTACTTCGAAATTCAAATGCAACACTGCGTTTGTATTGAATACCGCTTATTGTAGGTAGTTTTGGACAGCACTTTTTCTCAACATGTGACAATTTCTTATTGAAATTATAAAATTTTGTGGTTAAATTTGAAAAATCGTTTGACCAGTAAATATAATAATGACAATAAAAATGCTGATCACAATAAAAATGCTGTCAAAAACATCTTTGTTGAGAAATACAAATCAATCCCATGGCAGCCGGTTGTACGTACCGGATTGACCCGATGGAGTCCTTCATCGACAAGGGCTGCCGCCTCAGTGTACAACTTACTGCTACAAGAACAACAACAACACATCGTTTCAAACGTCGTGTAAGGATGTTTTAAACTACTATTTAAAACAAAAATTCCTAATATAAGTAAAAAATACTTCATTACAGGATATGCTTTCTTACAAAATTGAAAAATTGGGCATTAGTTTAATAAATCTTTAAAGTTAGAATAATAGAGGTACATCCCTTTCTAATTGTTCTTCTTAATGGTATAAATTAGTTGTATTTATTTTTTGTAGCCTGCGGCATTTTTTTTATTTTCCACTAATTTGAGATTAGTATATGAACTGAGTTTCACAACGAACTGATAGGGATATAGCCACCACAAAATGTTAGCAATTTAGAAAATATTGTAGTAGAAGGGTACATATATATGCTATGCTTTTTGCCTTACACTTAGGTTTAGCCGAATGGGAGCTACACAATATATAAAGTAATATATGTGGTAAACGAATCATTTTTTACTGCATTATCTACATGTTTAACAACAGAGTTTTTTTTTTCGCCATAAAGAAATTTTACAAGTTTATGTTTTTGCCCATGAATCCCACTTTTGAGTTTGGATTGCAATACATAATTTCAAAACGGATGGATGAACGTTCCATAGAAAAAGATATATAAGCGAAAAAGATAAACCAAGCACACTCGCATGAAATGAACAAAATACCAAAGATTATCATTAATTATTGTATTTATTATTACAAGGCAATGAAATAAATCCTTGCAAAACAAACCGACAGACCACTACCATTAATTCTCATTCTTCATAAGTATTTTTAAGTAACTCTATTAATATATTATACATATACATAAACTAAATGTATAAGTTTTAGTCAATTATCTTAATTCATTTTGTTTAACAAAAATTGTATTGCTTTTTTCTTAAATTAAGGGAACAAATTGTTACTCATTTGCTTTATTTCATTTTACAAGAGTTATAGTTAGCAAATATTATTAAACTATTTTGTTTTTGTTTAAATTACGCTTATTTGTAAAAGAAAAAAAAAACTAAAAAAAGAAACTTTCGTTTGAGAATACAAAATTTGTATCAATGAACAACAAAAATAAAATATTTGAATTTCTTACAATTTCAATAAAAATATTCTTGTTTTATTTTTGGTAAATTAAAAACATCTTTTGACAACATCGCACTTTGGGATAAGATAAAAATAGTGGGAAAAAATCAGAGATATTTTTATAAATCTTCTTATACATAAAAATCAATTTGTGTTTGTTAGTTTGTTTCTGTATTCCTTATAGACTCAGAAACGGCTGAACCGATTTTCTTGAAATTTTCACAGATGGTTGGTACTACATTTTTTGATATCTGAAGTGGGGGCGGACCCTCCCCCTTACCCCAATTTTCATAAACGCCAGATCTCGGAGACGGGTGGTTTTTGTGTACTCTCATATAGTACCCTAAAAATAAAAATTTGGTATCCACATTTCGGATGGGGTACCTAGGGGGGCCGCCCCACTCTAAAACCTACCAAACATATATTTAGACCAATCTCGACGATATGGGACTCAAATGAAAGGTATTTAGGATAAGAAAACGTATCTGATATCCATTTGTCGGACCAAGTGTTAGGGGGATCACCCCAAGCCCCAAAACACCCCTAAATCGGACAAACTACCGACCATGGCAATATGGGACTCAAATGAAAGGTATTTGCGAGTAGAATACGAAACTAATATCCAAATGTAGGACCACGTTTCTGGCAGTTCACCCCTTCCCCAAAACACCCCCAAACAGGACCTATTTAATGACCATGGCAATATGGAACTCAAATGAGAGATATTTGTAGAATTCGAATCTGATATCCAAATATGGGGCCAAGTGTTTGGGGGTCCGCCTCTCCCCAAAGGGGACAAATTTACTTCCATATCAATATGGGGCTCAAATGAAAGGTCTTTGGGAGTAAATCACGAATCTGATATCAATATTCGGGAAAAGTGTCTATGGGGCCACCCCAACTCCACAATACCACCCAAATAGGAAGTATTTGCTGACTATTGCAATATGAGGCTCAAATAAGAGGGTTTTTAGAGTAGGACACGAATCCGATATATATTTTCAAGACCAACTCACTGAGTGGCCGCTCATCCTCCAAAACACTCCCCAAGCCGCTCATGTTTGTCGACTATGGAAATATGGGGCTTAAATTAAAGGAATTTGGGAGTAGACCTCGTATCAACATTAGGGACCAACAGTCTAGGGGACGGCACACCACCATAACAACCCCCAATTGTATTTGCTCACAAAGACAAATTGGGTCTTAAAGGGAGTGGAACTAAATATTTATAGTTTTTAGGGCCAATACCTAAACCGGACATATTTGCTGACTTTTGCAATAAGGAGTTTAAATGAGATTAGAAAACGAATTTGGTATCCAATTTGGAGGCCAATGGCAATATGGGGTTCAAATAAATGATATATAGATATAAGAGAAGAGAGCACGTTGCTGATATATTTTCCGGGCTTAGCGTTAGTGTTATGCCTAAATCAGGCATATTTACCGACCATGCCAATGTGGAGGTTAAATGAAAGGTATTGAGAGGTAGGGCAAGAATTGATACCCGCTTTCGGGACCAATTTTCGGCGCGTCTACCCCTTTCCCAAAATACTCCACAAACAGCAATTTTTTACTGACCATCACAGTATGGGGCTTAAATAAAGGTATTTGGGAAAATAATACGAATTTGATATCCAATGGTCATACCATGTATTTAAGACATCACCCCTTCCCTAAAACACCCCCATAGGGTAAAAATTTTTCGACCACGCCAATATGTGGCTCATATGAAAGGTATTTGAGATTAGAAAACGAATTTGATAACCTATTTTGGGGTCATGTGTTTAGGGGACGCCTTATCCCCCTCAAAACCAATGGCAATATGGGGTTAAAATAAATGGTATTTGAAAAAAAAGCACGATGCTTAAATTTTTTCAGGGCCAAGTGTCTGGGGGACCACCTCACCCCCAAAAACACTCCCAAATCAGATATCATGAGAATATCGGGCTGAAATAAAGTGTTTTAAGAACGGAATACACCTTACATCCAAACTTAAATTCGTAGACCAATAAAGATCATATGGGATTCAGAAAAAGGCACTTATATTGTTAAACTGTTAGTCAAGCGATATACTATTCTCGTATCATAGTATTTCACTAAAAGCTCTCTAATTGTCGAATATAAATATTCCAGGAAAATTTTGTTTCATATAAAGTAAAAGAAGGCGCAGCGGAGCGGGCCTGGGTCAGCTAGTAAAGATATAATTTACAATTTGGAATTGATAGAATTAGGGTGTGTTTATTTCGGGCGGGAAAGATTAAAGTCTAAAGCTAATGAGAGAATTGGGCCTTGTCAATGTGACCAGATAGTCATACTGCGCCAAATCCTAGGAATGACCAGAGAAGGACAAATCAATACCTACCATTTTTTTGTTGACTACAAAATCGCTTTCGAAACCCTTTTACGTTCAAAGGTATTTCAAGCCATGTCTATATTTGATATCCCTGCAAAATTAGTAAGACTATGCAAGATGGTACTTGCTGATACACGTTCCTTTGTAAGAATAGGAAAGAATCTCTCCGAACCATACAATAAATAAGGAGGTTTCAGGCATGGAGACGGCTTATGGTGTGATCTCTTTTCCTTCCTTCATGGCTCTGTCATCGGAAGTAATAACTGTAGCCTTTGAAAGAATTGAAAAAGAATAGGTGATAATGGGTCTGACAGTAAGTGGAGATAAAACAAAATGGATGGTATCAATTACCACAACGCCTTACTACCGAGCAAATAAAGAAAGTGGAGAAAGTTGGGAACCACAACTTTGAGATATCTTTATCAACCATGGCACCGCCGTAACCAAAACGAATGACACCAGTTTTAAAATAAAGCGAAGAATAATACTGGCAAACAAATACCATTTTGGATTGAGTAAGCAGTTTAGAGAAAAGGCCAACTCTTGTCAGGCGAAGATCACACTATACCAGTCACTGATACTACCCGTGTTGTTTTATGGTTTCGAGGCATGTGTACTTGTGAAAGCAGACAAGACAGTGCTTGGAGTATTTGAGAGAAGGATTCTCCGTAAAATATGTGGAAGAGTTTGCGTTAATGGAGAATATAGGCGTCGTATGAACCACGAGTTGACTGAGCTGTATGACGATGATAGCATAGTTACACGTATCAAAATACAACGGCTGTGTAGGCTAAGTCTTGTTGTCAGAATGGATGAAGAAGCTCCAGAAAAGAAGTCTTTTGAAGGCAATCACGGTGGTACACGCAAACCAGGACGACTAAAAGCCCCATGTAAGATCAAGTGGTGGGAGACACCTCGAAACTTGGTGTCGGAGATTATAGAAGTAGCGCAGAATATCGAGGGGCTTGGAACGCTATTCTACGTTCGGCTAATGGTACAAATTTTCTGTCGTAGCTAATTAAAGTAAAAACAAGTAAAAAGGCGTTAAGTTCGGCTGGGCCGAACTTTCGATACCACCACCTCGGGTATATATATAAACCACCTTTCATTAAAATACGGTGAAAATTGCATACCTTATGTCCCATAGCAATGTATATCGAAATATGATCCGATTTGGACCAAATACTAATAAGTACAAGTCATTGTTCAATTATGTATAACAAAATATTGGTCTAAAAGATAACCGATCTGAATCATATACAATAGGGATGTCGAAAAGCCTAACATAAGTCAATGTGTCAAATTTCAGTTAAATCGTATTATAAATGCGCCAAAACTTTAAATCGAGATATCGGTCTATAAGGCAGCTATATGCAAATCCTTAATGAACTAGACCAAATTGCAGAAATAAGTGGAGGGGCTTAACTTAACTCTCTGTCCCAAATTTCGGCAGCATCGGACAATAAATAATAATAAATCGAGAGATCGGTCTATATGGCAGCTATATCCAAATCTAGACCGATTTGAGTGAAATTGAAGAAGGATGTTGAAGGGCCTAACACAACTCACTGTCCCAAATTCCAGCGACATCGGACAATAAATGCGCTTTTTATGCCCCAAAACCTTAAACCGAGAGATCGGTCTATATGGCAACTATATCCAAATCTTGACCGATTTGGGCCAAGTTGCATAAAAATGTCGAAGAGCCTAACACAAAGCACTGTTCCAAATTTCGGCGAAATCGGACAATAAATGTCTCTTTTATGGGCCCAAAACCTTAAATCGAGAGATCGGTTTATATGGCAGCTATATTCAAATCTGGACCGATCTGGGTAAAATTAAAGAAGGACGTCGAAAAGCCTAACCAAACTCACTGTCTCAAATTTCAGCGACATGGGACAATAAATGCGTCTTTTATGGCCCCAAAACCTAAAACCTAGATATCAGTCTATATGGCAGCTATATCCAAATCTGGACCGATCTGTGCGATATTGCAGAAGTATGTCAAGGGGCTTAACTTAACTCACTGTCCCAAATTTCGGCGACATCGGACAATAAATGAGCATTTTATAGGCCCAAAACCATAAATCAAAAAACCGGTCTATATGGCAGCTATATCGAAATCTGAACCGATCTGGACCAAATTGAAGAAGAGTGTCGAAGGGCCTTACACAACTCACTTTCCCAAATTACAGCAAAATAGGACAATAAATGTGGCTTTTATGGGCCTAACACCATAAATCGGAGGATCGGTCTATATGGCAGCTATTTCCAAATCTGGACCGATCTGTGTGATATTGCAGAAGTATGTCAGGGGCTTAATTTAACTCACTGTCCCAAATTTCGGCGACATCGGACAATAAATGAGCATTTTATGGGCCCAAAACCATAAATCAAGAAATCGGTCTATATGGCAGCTATATCCAAATCTGGACCAAATTGAAGAAGAGTGTCGAAGGGCCTTACACAACTCACTTTCCCAAATTACAGCAAAATAGGACAATAAATGTGGCTTTTATGGGCCTAACACCATAAATCGGAGGATCGGTCTATATGGCAGCTATTTCCAAATCTGGACCGATCTGTGTGATATTGCAGAAGTATGTTAGGGGCTTAATTTAACTCACTGTCCCAAATTTCGGCGACATCGGACAATAAATGAGCATTTTATGGGCCCAAAACCATAAATCAAGAAATCGGTCTATATGGCAGCTATATCCAAATCTGGACCGATCTGAGCCAAATTGACGAAGGATGTCGAAGGGCCTAACACAACTCACTGCCCCAAATTTCAGCAAAATCGGTTAATAAATGTGGCTTTTATGGGCCTAAGACCCTAAATCGGCGGATCGGTGTATATGGTGACTATATCAAGATATAGTCCGATATAGCTCATCTTCGAACTTAACCCGCTTATGGACAAAAAAAGAATCTGTGCAAAATTTCAGCTCAATATCTCTATTTTTAAAGCCTGTAGCGTGATTTCAACAGACAGACGGACGGACATGTATAGATCGTCTTAGATTTTTACGCTGATCAAGAATATATATACTTTATAGGGTCGGAAAAGAATATTTCGATGTGTTGCAAACGGAATGACAAAATGAATATACCCCCATCCTTCGGTGGTGGGTATAATAAGATGTTGCTCAGTGGCGAACCGTTTAGACTCGTCCCTAATCATTGAACCCGACTGTACTTATTGATATGAGAGAAGCCTTCCGCAGTTTCTTTCCTTAATAAGATGACCGTGGGAAAGAGCTTTATAAAATATGGATTTTATTTTACTTACATTTCTGCAGTTTCAGCCATTAAAATTCTCTAGATATTGTTTTGAAACATTGACACATTTATTCATTTCGTTTTTTATATAAAAATAAACAAAACAGACAAATTGCCATTAATACATATTTAGTTATTGAAAAAAAAAAACAATGTTTTTTGACACAAAAATGCAAATTTTACATTAAGACACCAATGGGCAAATATTAAAAAAACTACTCTCACAAAATGTGAAAAAAACGAAATGTTCATACTAGAGTGTTTAAAAGACAAATATTTTTGTTACTTTAATTTGGTTGTTTTTAAAAATGTATATCTTATGTATTTACTACAGCAATAGACCGATATTAGATCTGCTTTCCTTTAGCATACAAGGGTGCCAGTTGAGTTGATTGTTTTTCATTGAGAGTTAACCAGGGCCACATTGTGCTGTATATCAAAGTATTTGCAACACACTTACACTATATGACGCTAAAAGAAAACAGTGCTAATGTTGCTAAAATTAAATAGAATTTTATAAAAATATATATGACATGTATTTAAAAGTTGTTTGTTTTTTTTTTTGTTTCTTTTAAATAGTAAAGGCATTTTATGAATTTTTGTAAAAACTTTGAATAAAACTAAAAAACGCTTATCTTGTATATATTATTTATCTTAAAGTGTTTTTAGGGTTCATTTTCTTTGTATACATTATTTAAAGGGAAAATAGAAGTGCTTAACTAATTTTCATTAACTATTATTTTATAATAATAGATACAAATTGAAACACTTAAACGTGTATTGCTAATAAAAACAAAAATCAACCTTAACCTTAGAAATATATTTTAACCCCAGTTTTAAATATCAGTCAAATAATTCGAAAACTATTACTATAACAAAACAACCAAAGGACGTGGATTTAAATATTAAAAGGGAGATGGTTTTCCAGGACTACAACAAAGTTACTTAAATTCTTATGTTTTACAAAGTGACATGGCTTGGGGTGAGGGTAGGGAGTGGTTTGTTGCAACAATTTATTCATATGACTTATTTCTTTAGTCTTGTTTTTTTTACTCTTTTTGTTTTAAATTTTATAATCCTTTTTCATTTGTACTAAATAATAAGCGTATTTCAAAACATATACAATTTTAAAGATTTTACTTGCATTATTAATATTATCATTATTAGTTTTGCTAAAAAGTTATATTAATGTGTTTAAAAAAAAAATGTAACAAATTCAACTAGTGTTGTTGGTCCACTTCATCACTTTGGAATGTTTAACAAAATAATGTAAAAATATTAGTTTCATATATATTTTATACTGTTTTCCTAGCAATAACGACAAGAAAAAGCGTAGTGTAATATTTGCTTTTTATGTTTTTTTTTTTTTATTTTATTTTTTTTACCATTTTTTATACAAATATTACATTAAATTGAGCTAAAAATATTTTTTGATTATTTTTTGTTATTTCTTTATGTATATTCCTGTATATAAATAGGTGTTACTCTTAAAATGACTTCTTTGATTTCATGCCAAGAGACTTAATTACAATGATTTTCCAAAAACTTATTCGTCGTATATATAAAATAAAAACCAATTGCTCTCACTAAAATATGCATTTTACTAAGCCAAAGAGTTGTGTGAAACAAGTTGTTAAATGGAATGAAAAGTATTTTCAAAGTTCTAGGGACTTGATGGAAGGTCTTTTTAAGCAGCAGTTGGCATTTTGGATAAATGCCTTTCTATATGGGGTTTGAAAATTAACTTTGGACTTCGATTAAATGTGATATAATCTATTCCTATAAGTGGACTGCCAAAAGATTGTATTTATTTTGTTTAAAAAAATTTGAAAATTACATTAAAAACCAGTAAGGAAAGGCAAAAACCCTACAACACCCACCCTATAACACCCACCCTATAAGGTGGGTGTTGTAACACCCACCTTACAACACCCACCCTACAACACCCACCCTACAACACCCACCCTACAACACCCACCCTACAACACCCACCCTACAACACCCACCTTACAACACCCACCCTACAATACCCATCCTACAACACCCACCCCACAACATCCACCCTAAACAATCACCCCACAACACCCACCCTACAATACCCAACCTACATACTACTTTTAATATATATTGTAGAACTTATCTCCAAATCTGGTCAGGCTTTAATTTTGCATACCTATTGATATATCGAATAGAACCTTGTAAGATTTTCTTACGATAGAATAACACCACCTCGGGCATATATGTAAACCACCTTTCGTCATAATCAGGTGAAAATTGCATAATCTATGCCCCCATAGCAGCTATATCGAAATATGTTCAGATTTAGACCAAATTCGGCACGGACATCGAGTGTTCTCATAAGTACAAGTCAATGTGGTAGCTATATCCAATTATAGACCGATCTGAACCATATACGATACGGATGTTGAACAGCCTTATATAAGTCACTGTGTAAAATTTCAGCGAAATCGGATTATAATTTCGCCTTTTAGGGGGCCAAAACTTTAAATCGAGAGATCGGTCTATAAGGCAGCTATATTTAAATCTGAACAGGTCTGGATCAAATTGCAGAAAGATGTCGAAGGCCCACACAACTCACTGTCCCAAATTTCGGCGATATCGGACAATAAATGCGCCTTTTATTGGCCCAAGACCTTAAATCGAGAGATCGGTCCATATGCCAGCTATATTCAAATCTGAAGCTATCGTTGCAAAGTAGGATATTGACTGGCTTAACACAACTCACTGTCCCAAATTTCAGCAAAATCGGATAATAAATGTGGCTTTTATGGGCCTAAGACCCTAAATTGGCGAATCAGTCTATATGGGGGCTATATCAAGATATAGTCCGATATAGCCCATCTTCGAACTGAACCTGCTTATGAACAAGAAAAGAATCTGTACAAAGTTTCAGCATAATATCTCTATTTTCAAGACTGTAGCGTGATTTCAACAGACAGATGGACGGACAGGCTAGATCGTCTTACTTGGCTTGGATGTTGGAGGCTGTAAAATTTCAGCCAAATTGGCTAAGAATTTCGCCCCATAGGGGCTCAAGATGAAATATCGGGAGTTCGATTTATATCGGAGCTATATCAGATTATAGACCGATTCAGACCATATTTGGTACGCATGTTGAAGGTCATAGGAGAAGTTGTTGTACAACATTTCAGCCAATTCGGATAAAAATTGGGCTCTCTAGAGGCTTAAGAAGTCAAGATCCGTCAACTATATCTAGTTATGAACCGATTTTGACCATATCCAACACAGTATTGGAAGTCATAACAAAACATTTCATTCAAAATTTCAGCCACAGGATAATAATTGCGTTCTCTAGATGCTCAAGAAGTATAATCGGGAGATCGGTTTATATGGCAGCTATATCAAAACATGAACCTATGTGGCCCATTTACAATCCCAACCGACCTACACTCATAAAAAGTATTTGTGAAAAATTTCAAGCGTCTAGCCTTACTCCTTCGAATGTTAGCGTGTTTTCCACAGACAGACGGAAGGGCATGGCAAAATTGACTCAGAATGTCAAGACGATCAAGAACATACATTACAAACGGAATGACGAAATTAGTATACCTCCATCCTATGGTGGATGGTATAAAAATAAATTTTTTAATTTTATTATTTGCTGTTGCAAACCCCAAAAGAGGTAAGCTGAGCTAAAAATCACAGAATTATTATTAGAGAGAAGAGATTGTTGCGGAGTCCATTGTGGCGAGGAGATTAGCATGTCCGCCTATGACGCTTATCTGAACGAAAAGTTCGAAACTGTCTGCATAGGTTCACATTCTGACACCGTCTAGTGTGAAGTTTTTTTTTTAATTGCAAAAAAATTTTGTGGATTGCTGAGAATCGAATTTGTGTTTCAATCATCTTATGATTGTGTATACAGAATGGTTTAAGAGTCGTTTAAACTTAAGGTAATAATACACACTGGAGGCCACCGTGGTGCAGAGGTTAGCATATGCGCCTATGACGCCGAACACCTGAACTCAAATCCCCGCGTGAACATGAGAAAAATATTCAGCGTTGGTTATTCCCTTAGTAAAGCTGGCTACATTTGTTTAAATCTCTCTCTCCTCTCTGGTGTCGCTATGCGGCACGCGTTTGGGACTTGGCATAAGATGAGGCCCTTTATCAATGAGCTTTAAACTTTAATCGGACTGGACTCATTGATATGAGATAAGTATTCACTGTTCATTAGTCGAATGTTCATGGAAATTTAGTACTATTGGGTTGCCCAAAAAGTAATTGCGGATTTTTTAAAAGAAAGTAAATGCATTTTTAATAAAACTTAGAATGAACTTTAATCAAATATACTTTTATTACTCTTTCTAAGGCCAGCTAAAAGTAACAGCTGATAACTGACAGAAGAAAGGATGCAATTACAGAGTCACAACCTGTGAAAAAATTTGTCAACGCCGACTAAATGAAAAATCCGCAATTACTTTTTGGGCAACCCAATATTTAGTAATAATACATACACATAAACGCTGGCAAGCTATCGCTTTTCGCTCCATTCCGATATTTTCGATAGTTTCCCCTTAACCACGATACTATCGATAGTATCGACAAATTAGTTGAATATATTAAAGCTCTTAGGGGTTCAAGAAGTGAAACTAAGTTTTTGTGGGGATTAATGCACAAAATTGCATTGTGATTGTTGAATAAATGAGGTTTCTTGAGGGTTGAGAAGCCATATTACATTTCAGCAGGCAACTATTTGCTTAACCGTAACCAAAGTTTTCAAGGAAACAGAAAAGAGTATTGCTTCGTCCAGCACCATTACGAAAAGAGATTTTCTTCATGAATCCAAAGGTGTCCTCAGAATTTTAAAATGATCAAAATAGAAATTGTTACAGCAATTTCAAACTCACCCTGAATTTTTTAACATTTTCGGATATTAATAATGCGATTTTTAGCTTGTTTTTTAAAGAAAAAACGTAGGAGTTGCACTTATCCGAATTTTTTGCCATAATCTTCAATACTTTGTACTCAACTCGAAAAATTTTTTCGCATCAAAACTTGCAAATTTTCGTAAGGGGTTAGCCTTTGCTAAAAAAAATGTAAAAAAATAAAATGTGAATTTTTAAGCAATTCTCATTATTATGCGAATCTTTTTCGAATTTCGAACTGCGGAATGCTGTAAAATGTTTGAAATTCGAAAAAATGAAAGATTTACAACGTTTTTGGCCTTGAAGACGACTTCGAATTTTTACGCCTAAAAAAATTTTGTTTTTGCGATGTTTTTTATTGAAAACTTTATAGTATTGCTTCATCCAGCACCACTACGGAAAGCAATTTTCCTCACAAATCCAACGGTGTCCGAATAGTTCAGAAGTTTGCAAAACTAAAGAAGTTACAGCAATTGCAAAATCTCGTTGGTTTTTTTTCAATTTTTGGATATGAAAATTATGCGATTTTGAAGCAATACTCCGAAGTTTTCAAGGAAACAGAAAAGAGTATTGCTTCGTCCAGCACCATTACGAAAAGAGATTTTCTTCACGAATCGAAAGGTGTCCTCAGAATTTTAAAATTAGCAAAACAGAAAATGTTGCAGCAATTTCAAAGTCATCCTGATTTTTTTTAGCAATTTCGGATATTAATAATGCGATTTTTAGATTGTTTTTTGAAGAAAAAACGTAGGAGTTGCTCTAATCCAATTTTTTTTTCATAATCTTCAATACATTATACTCAACTCAAAAAATTTTTTCGCATCAAAAATTTAAAATTTTTATAAGGGGTTAGCCTTTGCTAAAAAAATGAAAAAAAATAAAATGTCAATTTTTAAGCAATTCTCATTATTATGCGAATCTTTTTCGAATTTCGAACTGCGGAATGCTGGAAAATTTTCGAAATTCGAAAAAATTAAGGAGTTACAGCGTTTTTGGTCTTGAAAACGACCTTGAATTTTTACGCCCAAAAAAATTTGGTTTTAGCAATGTTTTTCACAGAAAACTTTACAGTATTGCTTCATCCAGCACCTCTACGGAAAGAGTTTTTCCTCACGAATCCAACGGTGTCTGAAAAATTGTGAAGATTGCAAAACTGAAGTTACAGCACTTGCAAACTCACGTTGGTTTTTTGGTTTTTTTTTTGATATGGATTATGCGTTTTTGATGCAATACTCTATAGTTTTTAAGGAAACAGAAAAGAGTATTGCTTCGTCCAGCACCATTACGGAAAGAGATTTTCTTCACGAATCCAACGGTGTTCTCAGAATTTTGAAAAGTTGGCAAAACTAAAGATGTTACAGCAATTTCAAACTCACCTTGATTTTTTTTAGCATTTTTCGGATATTAATTATGCGATTTTGAGCTTGTTTGTTGAAGAAAAAACAAAGGAGTTGCACTAATCCGAATTTTTTGCCATAATCTTCAATACTGTATACTCAACTCGAAAAATTTTTTCGCATCAAAAATTGCAAATTTTCATAAGGAGTTAGCCTTTGCTAAAAAAAATGCAAAAAAATAAAATGTGAATTTTTAAACAATTCTCATTATTATGCGAATCTTTTTTGGGATTTCGAACTGCGGAATGCGGGAAAATGTTTGAAATTTGAAAAAATGAACGAGTTACAGCGTTTGTGGCCTTGAAAACGAACTTGAATTTTTGCGTCCAAAAACAATTGGGTTTAGCGATGTTTTTTACAGAAAACCTTACAGTATTACTTCATCTATCACCACTATGGAAAGCAATTTTCCTCACAAATCCAATTGGAAAAAATAGGTTCAGATTTGGATAAAGCTCTCATATATATGTTCGTCCGATTTGCAGTAATAATGCAATAAAATTGCCATTTCTCGATTCCGATTCTCTCGAAATTTGGCTGGTATTTTGCAGTAAGGAAGGGCAAAAGTAGGGCGGTGCCCGACCATAATACCCTACACCTACCCTTTAAGTACAATCTGGGAGCTATATTTTTGATGAACCTCGGCGGATGTTTTCAAATGTTTTATTAAACAATCCGTATCAAATTTCGAGCAAATATGTGCAAACTGTAATAACTACCGTTGACAAATGACAACATTATTGCAAAATACCCTAAATCTGACAAACATATTAATGGGAGCCGTATCTAAATCTAAACTGATTTCGAGCAAATTCTCAAATCGGGAAGTCAAATAGCGATCGAAGAAAGTGTTGTACAAAATTTTGGGCAAGGTTGGTCGATTAATGCACTCGTAGTGTCTCTTGGAGTGAAAGTCATAAAAAGTCATAAAAAAATCCTTCGTGCAAAATTTCGAGAGAATCGGTTAACAAATGAGCATTTTATTGCAATATTTCTCAAAATCTGACGAACATATTTATGGGAGCTATACCTAAATCTAAACCGATTTGGGGCAAAAGATAATGTGGTAGTCGTCGAGGAAAGCGTTGTGCAAAATTTTGGCAAGATTGGTCAATAAATGCGCTTACTGTGACTCTGGAAGTTAAAATCGGGAGATATGTATATATATGAGAGCTATATCTAAATCTGAACCGATTTCTCTTAAATTCATCAGTAATGTCTAGAGTCAAGAGAAAATCTTTCCTGCCAAATTTCGAGAGAATCTGTTAATAAATGAGCACTTTATTGCAATATTTCTCAAAATCGGATGATCATATATATGGGAGCTATACCTAAATTTGAACCGATTTAAAGATTCTCACCGATTCTCAGATAATATGGTAGTCGTCGAGGAAAGCGTTGTGCAAAATGTTGGCAAGATTGGTCCTTAAATGCGCTTGCTGTGACTCGGGAAGTTTAAATCGGGAGAAATGTATATATGAAAGTTATATCTAAGCTTGAACCGATTTCTATGAAATTTACCATTAATGTCTAGAGTCAAGAGAAAATCCTTTCCGCCAAATTTAGAGAAAATCGGTTAACAAATGACCATTTTATTGCATTATTACTGCAAATCGGACAAACTCTCTCTTTCTGGGTGTTACAAACAAATGCCGATTGCTATACTTATCATTGGGTCTATCTCTCTTCCTTCAGGGTGTTACAAACAAATGCACTAAGTTATAATAGAATTAGTTTGTAACATCCAAAAGGAAGAGAGATAGACCCATTGATAAGTATACCGATCAACTCAGAATCACTTTCTGATTCGATTTAGCTATGTCCGTCTGTCTGTTCATCTGTGCATGTTAATTTGTGTACAAACGGCAGGTCGCCATATTTATCCGATCGTCTTCAAATTTGGTGCAGACAAGTTTTTCGGCCTAGAGACGAAGCCTATTAAAATTGGAAAAAATCGGTTCAGATTAGATATAGCTCGCATATATATGTTCGTCCGATTTGCAGTAATATTGCCATAAAATAGTCTTTTGTTAAACGATTTTCTCGACATTTGCCAGGAGGGATTTTCTATTGACTCTCAATATAACTGGTGAATTTCATGGAAATCGGTTCAGATTTAGATGTAGCTCTCATGTATATATATCTTCTGATTTTAACTTCTAGGGTCATTTCAAGAACATTTATTGACCAATCTTGCCAAAATATTGCACAAAGCTTTCCTCAACGACTACCACAATATACATAGAGTTTGGTCAAAATCGGTTCAGATTTAGATATAGCTCCTATATATATATGTTCGTCCGATTTGCAGTAATATTGCAATAAAATGGTCATTTATTAACCGATTCTCTCGAAATTTTTTAGTAGGGATTTTCTCTCGACTCTCAATATTACTGATGAATTTAATGAAAATCGGTTCAGATTTAGATATTGCTCTCACATATATATATAGCCCGATTTTAACTTCTAGAGTCACAGCATGCCCATTTATTGACCCATCTTGCCAAAATATTGCACAACGTTTTCCTCGACGACTACCAAAATATACATAGAGTTTGGTCAAAATCGGTTCAGATTTAGATATAGCTCCCATATATATGTTCGTCCGATTTTGAGAAATATTGCAAAAAAGTGCTCATTTGTTAACCGATTCTGTCGAAATTTTGGAGGAGGGATTTTCTTATGACTCTCAATATAACTGGTAAATTTCATAGAAATCGGCCCAGATTTATATATAGCTGGTTTATATGTATATCGCCCGATTTTCACTTTAAGGGCCACTGCAAGCGCATTGTTTGACCAATCTTGCCAAATTTTTCACAACGCATTCCTTGACAAATACCACATTGTCTGAGAAGTTAGCTCGAAATCGGTTCAGAATTAGATATAGCTCCCGTAAATATGTTCGTCAGGTTTTGGGTAATTTGCCATAATGTTGACATTTGTCAACCGTAGTTTTAACAGTTCAAACATATTTGCTCGCCGAGGTCCACTAAAGTTGTTTCAGAATAAGACATAGCTCCCACTTTGTACCTATAGGGTAGGTGTAGGGTATTATAAAGTTGGCACTGCCCGACTTTTGCCTTTCCTTACTGGCTTTATTTAATACCAATATAAATTTTCTTTGTTTTTTGAAATTCCCATATATAAATGATTTGGTTTTGGTATATATTCGAATATATGTATATTTTTCTTACATTCCACATGGCAATATTTAAGTGTTATCAGCTATAAATGATATAAATTACATTTATTATTTTATAAGAAAAAAGAAATATTTATATATACTTTAATGCACTTAAGGTGTTTGGTATTTCTAAGTAAAACAAAAAACTTTGCGCATCTTGCGATTGGTATTATAGTAACAAAATGATCAAATTTCTCTAAAAACATCTTAACTTGTAGTTTTATTTTATAAAAAAAGAATTGTTTAATAATTTATTAACAATATATTAAATATGATAACTATGACTAAGAACAACAACTAACTACTTACTTAGTTATTTACTAGCTCGCTAGAGGCTTTTTGCAAAACGTACCACAAAAATACATTTTTTTTTTCATTAAACATACATATGTAGATTTTTTTTTTTTGCAAATAGTACAAAATTACATTAAAATATATACATTTATTACAGAGAAAGAGAGAACTAATGGCAGGGGTAGAGAGAAACCCCTTAAACAACAGATTATCTGTCGTGTTCAAAAACCATTTACAATTGCAAAAACAACAAAGTTCAGTTTAGACAATGTACATTTAACAAAAGCAACGTTTACATATGATTATACTTGAAACAGAAAAAAAAATTATTACATTAAATGTCATGTTCTAGAAAAATAATTTTTATTTAATGCCAATGGCAACAATGGACGGACGACAAGGATATCCAAAGTCACCATCAACCAAATATACAACAATAATTTGGGAATGTCATTTGTCATTTATTTATTTGTCGTCTAGCCTTTTAAGAGTATGGAGTGATTCCTCTTCTTTTCCTACAACATATTGGTTTTTGCAAAATTCACTATTCGGCTCATTGAATATATCCATGATTGATAAAATGACCTGTTTTAAATATTGCAACGGAAAGAGTAAATCGCCGCCTTGAAAGAGATTTTTATCTAAATTTTCTAAATGTATTTTTAACAATACACCACAATGCCAGGGTATAAACAAAACATTTAAAAAACATTTATTGAAAATTTATCCCTACAAAATTATTTCTACGCTATCATGAGATTCAATTTGCAATTATTATGGCTGTTTTTAATTTGTTTAAGTCGTACCATTTTGATTGATTTGACTGTCGGTAATACGTGTCTTAAATGGATTGGCCCATGGTAAATTTTCCAATAATACTAGTGTTTGCTAAAGCTTTTTCGGAAAAAATGTTAATAATAAACAAAAAGAGCAAAAATTATTTATCTAAGCAATTTATCTTTATTGGTGCTTCATAAACAGTGACAAAGTCCATTGCAATGGCAATGTTCAAGTTCATGGTGAGAAAGGTCATATTAAAAATTAATTGACCCATGTATAGAAACTCGGTAATATATTATCCAGAGACTCTAGATTATAATCGAAGGCATTTAAAACAAGCCTTCATTAGGGTAAAACGTTTATTATTACGTTTATTTGTTCAAAAATATTTTATTTAAATGATGCAATGGTATTGAAGTAAGCAAATATTTTAGGGAAATTGTATTACAAAGTTTTTAAATTTCCTTTACCATTCTGTTTGTAGCTCATAGCAATAAGAAATATTGATCAAAGAAAGTATACATTCTTTATCTCCATGACATTCTTAATTTATCTTTAAGGGGGTGGTTTCCCTTTTTAGGTTGGGTAAGAGTGGCTGTCCTTTACAGAGTCACTTGGACAATAAGTAGTCCATTGTGATACCAAAGTAGCAACAGACCAAGTCCTCTGCTGGGAATCGAACCCACAAGCCCCGCAAAGCTAAATCGAGCACGCTACCAACTCGGCTACCGGGGCGCCTTTAAGAGCTTCCTTATGTCGAAGAAGTTCAGCATGCCGTTCTAAATGATGCACAATTATTTCTTAGATGATGAGTTGGTAGCGTGCTTGGATTACCAGTGCAGGGGTCGTGGGTTCGATTACCGCCAGAAGCCTTGGTCTGTCGCTACTGTGGTATCACACTGGACATCTTGAGCACATGAAGTGAGCAATTATTATCCGACTTGGCTACAATTTTGAGCAACAACTTCTGTTATGACTAACAGTATGCTTGTATTCCCCGACTTAACCATCCGCCGACTTAACTATCCGCCGACTTAACCATTCCCTGACTTAACCATTCCCCAACTTGATCATCATGCAACTTGCCTAATATTAATTCCTTACAAGCCGATCTTCCAATTACCCGCAGAAATAAAACTTTTGGGACATTATTACGACATACAAAATACTTTTATTACAAAGTTCTACTACTAAACGTTGGCCATAAACGTAGCAGTATGAGCGAAACTAACTTTGTTTATTGTCGACCCTTTAGCAGTTTGCCTGCAGCAAAAGGATCTTTCATTTGTTGTAAAACCAAAAACTCTTTCACGGCGAAAGTGTTTCGTTAGCGGCAAACGATTATTCATTCACCGGACATTTAATTATTCTCTTGTGTCTCTCCTACTGGAGAGAAATTGTGAGTATTTGAGCATATAGCCCAGTGATGGGCATAAATACTCAAACTATTGCACATTATGGTGTACATATTCAAGAAAATAGTTTCAAGCAAGCATATGGGCTTGCAAATAATGAAAATTATGGAGGGAATAAAAATGTGCCACGAGTCTTTTAATGAGAGCTATTTTCATATGTGAACTGATTTGGTCCATCTAATGCCCTGAGTGACTTACATCAATAAGAAATATCTGTATTTAATTTTAAGTGGTTATTATTATTATGGTTTCCACAGATCACTGTTTGGTTTGGTTGTGGTGGCAGTCTTTTTTTGTAAACAGACTCAATTAAACAATTTTAGTCCATCGTGATACCACTGTAGCGACAGACCAGGTCTCTGGTGGGAATCCAACCCACGACATATTGTTCTTGACTGATTTGAACCGTACTTGGGACAGTTGTTGGAAGTCATAACAGAATAGTATGTACATAATTTCAGACAAATCGGACAAAAATTGTGGCTTTCATGGGTTCAAGAAGTCAAATCGGGAGATCGATTTATGTGGGATCTATATCAGGTTGTACACAGATTTAAACCGTACTTGGCACAGTTGTTAGAAATCATACGAGAACACTATGTGCAAAATTTCAATCGGACAAAAATTGCGGCTTTTAGGGACTCAAGAAGTCATATTTGGAGATCATATTGGGGAATCAACTTATCAAGCAAATCGGAGAAGAATTGAGCCCTCTAGTGGCTCAAAAAGTCAAATCGAGAGAGCTATAAGAGAGCTTTATGTAAACCCGAAAATCCCCAACGACCTGGATCGATTAGAAGTATCTGTGTAATTTCAAGGGGTATATAAGATCCGGTCCAGCCGAACTGAGCACGTTTTTGCTTGTTATCTTTCAATTTTACAAATAGCAACACCTTGCCGATAATGTCGATAGAATTATTGTAATATTAATCGATAGTCAGCCAAAAAAAAAAATATCCATAGTGACATCGATATTTTGCCAGATCTACTTTCCAGTCATACATACTTGTGTTATAGCACGTTTACATTGAAATTCTTGTTATCTGGATTTAACTAAATCTCGTCCGTTTACACTGCGGGGGATTTTTAGGGGATTTAAGTGACATACACAAGCGTAAATGCTTATATATGAATGTATATAACACACATATCCATACACAATTCTTGAAAATAGTTGCATATTTTGGTACTTTTATCGATTATTCAGCCATGAAATCGGGTTTATTTGGTATTCAAAAATAAGTCCTGGAAAAATGCGATTTATATTTGTATGGTAAAACCTGCAAAAAAATCATGGGATTTAGCTCGTAAATCTCGAAAAGGCCACAAATCGGGGTTTAGTGGCCAATGTCAACGTACTTTTATAAAAAGGTAAGCTGTACTCAACTTTTACCCTTAATTGCTTAATTGAGTGTGCAATTACAAATAAAACGCTAAAACGAAGCCCATGACTGTATCTAATTGACAATGACACCAAATTTTTATACCATTTGGACAATTATTGGCCGAGAATTTAAAACATGTCAAGTGGCATTTTATTTGCTAAAGTCGTATGCATATAAAGTACCCATATACCAAATGGACGCGTTTTAGCTGTATCTGATATGTCATGGTTATAAAGAAGAGGTTCTACAGTTAAGAAATCAGTCTATATCGAAACGATATGATTAATTTAAGTGAATCTTCAAATTTGAGTAAGAACAAGTCATTATGATACATGATAAGTAGGGGGCGGAAATATATGCAAAATAGCGTTTTCGTAATGTGCTTTCGATGAAACAAATGTCGATGTTTGTCGGGGACAGACTCAGAGTCATTAAAAAATCTTCTAATTTAAGCATATATGTAACTAATTTTCTCCTAACGGATTTTGTTTGAAGACCACAAAAAAAATCAGTGTGACATTTGTCGGGTTCTTATGGGCTCTTAACATTGCACATCATGATGCGTGGTCATTGTAATGGTGCTGATGAAAATAAGGTTGTATACGTCATATGTACACATGGCCATCAGTCACGCCTGAAAAATCAAAATCATTTGCTTTTTTCGATGATTGGCGTCTAACGAATACCATTTACACAGAAATTTGTAAACATTGACAGATATTGAAAAACACGTTCTGTCCACAATAAAGTTATAAAAAGAGAAGAAAAGTAAGGAACATTTAATAAAATCAAAAAAAAAAAAATCTATGTACCGTTTTTGGCAAAAGCTGAAATCAACACGTTCGCACGATGAGTACGATCATGATGTGCCGTATTAACAGCCTATAACACACAAAGTACTCAAGGGGAGAATGCAAGGCATATTTACCGAGGTAGTGTTCAGCAAACAGCTGAGTGCAAGTTTTTCTCAAGTTTTGCGTGTGTGCATTATAGGTAAGAACCATAACAAATACAACCAACGAAAAATGGCGCAAACTGGTAACACACTCAAAATCAGGGTTCCACAAAATGCTGATTTTGACAAATAGTGTACTCAATTTTTTGTTGTTGGACAACTGCTCCTACCTTATAAATTTATCTTGGTAGAATGCTTTCGATAATAGAAAATATTTACGATTTGGGCTTTGTTGAGCGTTATATGAA
Source organism: Stomoxys calcitrans (assembly GCF_963082655.1). Taxonomy (NCBI): domain Eukaryota; kingdom Metazoa; phylum Arthropoda; class Insecta; order Diptera; family Muscidae; genus Stomoxys; species Stomoxys calcitrans. The sequence goes on along the minus strand of NC_081554.1, from coordinate 37,478,930 downwards.
ACTGTTATTATTTCTTCGCCAAATGTAATGACATATTCTTAAAATAATGCGAACATCAAGTGGAGGCTATTGAGATATTTTGAAAACAATTTATTTATAATCTGTTTTTGTCAATAGAAAATAAAACATCAAAACATCAACTGAAGTTACAACACTTCTGTCTTTACCTTTACCAAAAACAAAGTTTGCCTACAACATATTTCAGTTATAGCTGTACGATATGTTAGAACCATAGGCTTTTAATCTATTCTTTTCACCCTACGACAACTACGTGCGATTTTTATGGGTTATTCTACTTTTTTTGTACTTTCTCAATATCCGATTGGCATGATAGTATTTGGAGAGCTTTTTTTGGGCATATTTCTCATGCAAGTATTTGTAGAATTCCTCTTGTAAAAATTTATTTAAATTATCAGGTACGATTTCCTCATGATGTATGGTCGATAAATCGGACATACTATCGCTGGTGGTATCTTCGTAGTCATTGATAAAGGGTATATACTCGCGATGAGCCGTTGTGGGTGGAGACATATAGCTAGTGGGGGGCGGAGGAGGTTGAAATTCAACATCAGTATCACAATCGCTTAAAATAATTACCTCACTTTCGGAATCGGAACTAATGATGTGTATCTCTGAACTCTCACTGTCCCTATTGAGGATACCTATCAACTGCAGTGTGGTGGTATTTACTCTTTCCGTTTTGTTGGCTTGGCTAGTTGCATTGGCATCAGATGGGGCATCGGCATTGGCATTAGTTTCATCTGCATCGCCATTGTTAACATTCATATTACATTGTAAAACATAAACATCATTGTTGCTATTTAAAATTTCATGTAAATTTATAAGTAAAACATCTTGAGCTTCTTCAGTTGTTGTAGTTGTTGCTGTGGTGGCGGCAGTTGTGTCCGCTTCTGTGCCTGAGTTGCAGGTTAATGTTGCACTTGTTGCATTCTCATTGTCCTCGGGATCTGATAATAGTACCCCAGCTTGGCGATACATTTCTGCCAGAGCCTCTTCAACACTCAGTTCACGCTCAACCGCTGGTGGTGAGGAATTGGACCTTGTGGACCCTAGGGGGGAGTTGTGGCTACTGTTGTTTGCTTCTACATCATTGTTTTGTACAATTGTTATTTGTCTAACATTCAAGGAACTATTTAAGGCAGCCCTACAAAGGTCACTTAACTTTGGTATAATACAAACTCTACTTAAGCTATTATTGGTCTCTGCAGGAGTTTCTCTTCTCTGTACTTCTTCGGTATGATTCTTTAATAATAGAAGATTTTTGGCATTGCTCACTGCCGTCACTTCATCGTTGGGAGGCTCTTCATCACTTTCTAACATCTTTTTGATATGTTCTATATCATTGGTTGATATGATTACATCCGATACGCTTACCATATTGGTGGATTCAGTCTGCAAGTCATTTGCTACATCGCCACTTGTTGCTTTTGGTGAGTCCTTTAGATTTCTTGCCAAACAGTGTTGAGAAATTTCCTTTTCCAAAGCCTCCAACTCATCCAATTCTGATGATGATTTACTACTTGGCGAGGGAGTTTTAAGAGGCGATCCAGCATTTGTTGCATATAGAAAGGCATCATTAGCTGCAGAGTCATCATTGAGATTTTCAATTTCTCTACGTATGCGCTCCTCCTCGTGTTGATCCTCAAAACCATTGAAATCAGAGCCATCATCGAAACTGGTTTGCATTTTAAAACCCGAGGATTCATCATCCAGTTTGGAGTTATTCAATTTGTCCAGAGAAGGGCAATTGGAATCATCTATCTGTGGTACTGTTTTGTCATGCTGCTTGGAGAGGAGATTTTCGTCCATATCGGAAAGTGAGGAGAAATGTTTATCTTGCTTGACAGCTTCTTTGGCTTCTGATTCATTTTGACATAATGGATTTGTAGTTTCTGGTGTACTACCACGAGATTCATTACAGCGTATATTGTTGATTGGAGATTTTGAAGCATCTGATTGATATGTTCTTAAAGCTTTGTATTTGCCTTTTGTATTCCAGAAATTCATTTCGGGGCTTGCTTCGCGGGAACGTGGACTAGAAGGAGATTTTGAATCACATGACTCATCTTTGGCGTTTGATTTATGGGTATTGTCTGCATCGAGGTTTGAAGAAAGAAGTTCAGAATTCTTGGCATCGCTGGATGATTTTTCGTCTTTTTTGTCCGCTTCTGAGAGGGAAGATCTCAAATTTTGGTGTTCGGAAACATTTGCCAAAGTCTCGGCAGTTTGCAATTCTGAAGGAGTTTTCTCTTCGATTTCTGGCATTAGCTGGCCAGCTGATGTTTCTACAGTATTGACTTTGGTTTGAAGTTGTAAGCTACTCTCTTTGGTTTCTGAAACAGGGATGGATGGTTGGGAATCATGGCATTCTGCATCATTCGTATCAATCTTTTGGAATTCATTCTCTTTGAAATCTGTGGCAGCCTCATTCGATAGGGTTTCCTTTTGAGGTTCCAACTTAGAATGTGAATTTTTCAAATCTTCAGATTGATGGCAGGATTTTGTTTTTTGGACAACATCGTCAGTCGCTTGGCAGACATCTATTGATGGTGGAGAAACCGTGAGTTCTGCTTTATCTTCTACCGGAAGATCTTCAACCGAAAAAATCTCTTCCGCTTTCAAAGTAGTTGGAAAAGATTCAGTAGCCAGTTGAGTTCCAAATTTTTCACTTGAGTTTATTTGGCAATCATCAGCCAATGTAAGCACAGTTTCTGTTGGCAGGTGTTCTATGTCAATTCTTTCCGTAGTGTTGTTTTGGAAAATATTTCCACTGCATGCCGCTCCTTCTGTTTCTGCTTTGAAGGTTTCAACTGTTTCTTCGCTGTCACTGCTTTGTGGTACAATCTCAATGGCTTTTGATGCTGATGGTGAAAATTCAGCAATCAGTGATTCCTTAGTGGAAGATGAGGCATCAACATTAGTTGATGATAAAACTTGAGGATCTTTTTCATTTGTTAACTTGCTTGCTAGAGCTATTGAAGTAGAGGTTTGTAGTTCAGCATTATGGTGCGTTGAGGTATTCAAATTAGGTTCTGAGACTAAAGATTCTTTGGTATGTTGAATGGATATGACCGTGTCCTTTATTATATTAGCAACTGGGCTTCTGTTTGTAATTCTTACTTTTTCATTTAAGGATTCATCACAATTTTGTACTGCAACGTTGACCTCTGCATGATTTATGATTGATGAATTGTTTGGAGACTCTGGAGAGTTGTTTTTCTTGCCATCTCTGGAGGTTTCAAGGTCTGAAGATATTGCAGTATCTGGGGAATTAAGACTATCCTTGGAATTATTTTGCGAAAACTCTGGAGTAGGGCTTATTAAGGCATTTGACGAACGTTGTTCATTTTCATTGCTAGCTAGAGTCTCTGTATCGCCTTGCTGTTGAAGGTTATGGACTAATGAACTGTCTAATGAAGGTACTATGTTCTCATCTGCTGTTCCACTAGGGGTTTGTTCCATCACTGAATTGGAGCCCCAAATTAAAGGTTGCTGAAGATCTATTGCTGCAGTTGCACTATTTTCTGGACTTATGTCCTCCTCATCGTCTATTGGTTTCATAGCTGGTTCTGCAACATTAAGTGTCAAGCTGCATTCTAATTGATGACGTGTTGGCATTTCAGTTTCAGGTGATTCGTGAGCTTCTGAGTCTGACATATCAGATTCCTTCAATGTTGCTGGATGGCTGTCTTCATTTAAGGATTCATTCGAAGGAGATGATAGATATGGAGAGGTACTTGCCTTAAAGGGTACTTCACCGGTATTTTCATCAATTGAGGATAATTCTCTCAATGGTGTTATTTTTTCCCCCATAAGATCAATATCGTTTGCAGTATGTTCTATTATGGGAGTTTGAAAGTAATTGTCTTCTGCCTGGTAACTCGAAGCCCTAGATGTATTTGTTTCTTCTGGTTGAGGAGATTCGGATAACTGATTGAAAGGTTTGAAAGGTCGTGGAGGAGATTCATTTAAATTTCCCAAAACACTAGCTCTTGGCGGTGATGTTAGAACTGATGTTTGTGCAACAGAAGGATCCTCATAGTCCCTTGAATTGCTTCTTTCATCTTCGATATGATGTGAAAACTTCGAATCCTTAGACAAATCAAGTACTTCATCGTTAAAATCTTCAACAATGGTCGCTTGAGAGTGTGTGGGTAAATTGGTGGGATTTATATGGCTTTTGAATGGTCCTGTCTGTATTTGTTCATTAAAAGTTTCCAATGGCATTTGGTGTTGACTTAATTCAGGGGATATTTCTCTAAATTGTTCAAATATTCGGTCTTGGGAATTTTGTGGCTCGAAAAATGCATTGGATTCAGATTCTTCGAATGTTCTAGACTCCTCCCATAGCTCAGAGAATTTATTTCTTCGTTTTGGCTCAAAATTGTCACTCAGATAGCGTTGTGAGTTTGGGGTTTCAAATTTTCGTTTCGAATCATTTGCCATGGATGAGGTGGGGTTTGAGTTTGGGTTTGGTGTGCAAGGCAAATAAGTTTCAATTGGACCTTCTCTGGATTCTTCTAGGGAGTATTCGTTATTTCTGTTATTTTGATATGAAGTGTTATCAGCTTCAAGAGTGTCCTTTAGTTTATCTTCGTGTAAGGTAGTAACTGGTTCTTCCTCCTTCGAAGAAATAGAGTTTTTTATGACAGATTTTAAATTAAAGATTTCCTTGAAATGGTCCTCTCTTCTTGCGACATTTCTCGAAATTTCTTGATTGCTTTCTTGACAGGATGGTGGAGATATGATTTGGTTTTTAATGCCATGTTGAAGTTCTTTCTGCCGTTGCAAATCTTCAAGAGACTTGATAACCGATGTGGAGTTAAGGGATTCTTCTGGCACGTGCTCAGCTATAATGATGCTTTCGTTATCCATATTTGTCACCTTCGATTTCGGAGAAGTTTTCGGGTGTTTCTCCTCGGTAGCTGGTGATGATGAAATTTCGGAGTCTTCAGATGCTGATGACTGCTCAGATATGGGTTTCTCTGGGCTTTTTCTTATATTTTCCATAGATTGCTCTGAATCGGAATCTGAATCGGATTCCTCTTCTTCTGATGTGGTTTCGTCGGTGATATCCACTATGTGAGGAGATTTCTTTACGTTGTCAGTTTTATCTGATTTGAAATTTTCGGATGAGGATATTTCTTCCGATAGATCTATGACATTTGACTTTGTGGGAACCTCTGGAGATTTTAATGAAGAATTTGTTGAGGAATTTCTCGAACAATGTTCCGGGCTAGAGTTTGTTTTAGCATATGTATGTTTAATGGATGTTGAGTCTTCAGCGGCAGGGGTTATACCCCCGAAATGGCGTTGAACTTTTAATGTATTGAGTTGGACTTCTTGAACTTGAATTTTATCTTCGTTGGCAGAAGGTAGATTTTGCAAATTTTCAAAATGTTCATTAATCAATTGCGGAGAAGTTTTTGCTAGAGATTTTTCCGAAGTTGAATTAGAATGAGCTTGAGAACACTTTTCAGAATCATCAGTAACTTCTTCAAGAGATTCAGTAGATTTGTAATCTTGTTCATTGGTTACACTAGTAGAAAGGTTTTGAACAGTAGCCTCTGCGTCGGAAGGGAGTTCTGTCTTTAATTGAGTTTGCTCGTGATTTTTCTCTTTGGGAGGACTAGCTGATGGAGTGTTATGTTTATCATCAGGTAAAGGTAAATCGCTTGTTACTTCTATGTGTGCATTCTGAACGGTGATGGCCTTAGGTCCACTATCCGTGCTGGAAAGAGGAATAACATTTGAGCGCCTATTGTTATTGTCGATGTTCTTTTCCGTACATATCTTCTCAATTGATTTGGGAGGTCCGCATGGGTCTTCGGCTTCATTGACATGTGAGCTTGATAGCTCAATGTTTTCCAGTGCAGTGGAATTTTCTTGGTTTGATGATTTGGAACATTGTTGACTGCTTGTTTTCCGTGGAGTATTGGAATATTTAATAATATTCCCTGTGGGCTTCGTAACAAAATCTCTAGGGTTTGTGACATCTTCGTTGGAGGCTTGTACTTCTTTTCTGCTATCCTCATGATTTATTGAGATTTCCGGTAGTTTCTTGCCTTCAATGGAACTAGCATCCTCTTCTGCTTCTTTGTCACACCGTTCACTCTTGGTTGCTTTTGAAAGCTTTTCACATTTCTCGACAACCTTGATTAGGGTTTTAAGAGTTTCATTTCCATTTGAGTCAGAGTCGGAATCTGAATCTGAATCACTTGAATCTTGACTTTCTTCTCCTTCCTTAGCATTGTCATCATCGTCATCATCATCTGAACTTTCGGAGGTAGAACATGAACTACTGCTACAAGAGTCTGATTCACTTGAATCTGAATTGTTGTCATTTTCCTTGGGAGGGAAGTTGTCTTCTTCTTTAGGTCTGTCTTCTGATTCCTTTGGCTTGGTTTCATGTTTTCTAATAACGGCTGTTTCTTGTGCTGTGATTTGATGGTCGTTATCAGATGTAATCTTCCCCTCTAGGCTATGGAGAATAACTTCTTCCTTTTGAATTTTTGAGATCTTAGTGGTGCTCTCTACAACTTTTTCAGAAACTTGCTCTTTCTGATCGTTGGGTTTACTCTGAATTTTGCATATCACTGTAGTTGTGACAACAACCTCTGGTTGTAATTGCCGATTTGGGGAAGTTTTTGCTGTAGCTCTGCATAATGGATCAGTAGACGTCTCTTTGTTTTCGTCATCGATTGGGTTACATCTCCTTTTCGGCTCAAATTCAGTATCTCTTTCGGTTGAGTTAGATTCGTGCTTTCGTATTACACTTGTAGCACGTGGAGACTCGATTTGAAGAACTAATTGCACTTCCTCTTCCGAATTGGCTTCTTTGGCATTAGACTTCTTCTGAGCTAGTTGATGGGGTTGCTCACTTTGCTTGGCAGTTATATCTGTTGAAGTTGTCGTGGGTGATGTTTCAATGGATGGTTGCTGAAGTTCCTGTTCCAGGATCTTTTGTGATTCTCCAGCATCTGCTTTGATGATAACACCAACAGATGACACTTTGTCGTATTCACTATTGGCTTTATTGCCTTGTTTGATATCATGAGTTGCTTCATCTGCTACGGCTGTTTGAAGTGAAATCGGTTCCTCTGTTGCCGACAGCTCTATGGCTTCGCTTACATCTTGGATCACTACAATTTCGCTTTCATCTAAAATTTCACAATTTTCCCCTTCCGTTAGAATTATTTGCGTTGCACCTGTTGTTAATTCAACACAAGGTGCAAGAGCTAGCGGACCACTGTCTTCGTTCCTGGTATAGAGCACAGCATCATAGGCGGGAGTTGCCTCATCTACCATTGGCTCCATAAGACTGCGTATAACCTCACAGGTCTCACAAGAGGGATCAACGCATACGTGCTTTTCCTCTGGTGCAGAAAATTCTTCTTGTCTAACGGTGGTTACCATAAATCTGCCTCGAAAATCATCCGTATTGATGACCTTTAAGACCAGATTCTTTAAAGGCAGAGGACTAAATCGGTTCGCTGCTGCATTTGAAGCCAGTGAATAGTTTTTAATCGATCTTCTTTTGATAAGTGGCAAATGTTCCTCTCTTAGTTCTTTCATAAGATCCCTTACGCGATTACCACGGTTCAGGCGATAATTTTGCAGCGAGTGCATGAGCTTGCAATAGAAGGAAGAGGGTTTTCTGCGACGGAATAGATTCAATTTCAAACGTTTTACCTCGATTTTTCTGTGTAGTCTATTGCGAGATTTTTTCGTGTAGACCCTGGGAAAATTTGAATCATTCACTTCTTCCGCTTCGCCTGATCTGAGTTTCTTCGAACTTTGCTCTGTGCTGGTGCTGTTGCTGCTGCTGCTGCTCGAGGTCTTGACTTCTTCATCTCTTAGTTTCCGCTTTCGCTTGTAGAATTTTGAAAAGTCTTGAACCTTTTGCTCGATTTCCTCTTCCGCCTTGGTAAGCGGTTCATTGCTTGAAGAGATTTTGTGTATAAAAGTTTCATATTCTTTCTCGAATAATGAGGATTCATTCGAATGACGACTGCTGCCGCTATCATAGCCACCCTCCACATCAGTGGAATTGTGTGGCTTTGGTGCTAAAACCGTTTTGGTGGCGCTGTCCAAATTTAGATCTTCAAAACTTAGTTGGGTTGTTAAGTTTTTAGCCGCTTGGTTAAGGCTACTTTCGGGAGATCTACTTTCCGTTGCCTTTTCCTCCAAATCATGTGGTTTCACTATGACTGAGTCAAGTTCGGTCTTCTTCATTTGTTGCAGCTGATCCAATTCCTTTTCTACATCGAAGTTATCCAGGCTCAGAGGATTGAGCTCGGCCAAAGTCTCACCGATGGGTGGCGTGATAATGGAACTATTCACATTGGACTTCTCTATGTCGATGATGATATCCGGCAAGTTGACATATTGATTGCCATCTACCTCATTGTGGACGGGGACTGAGGGAGTTGCAAGTTTTTTAGAAATTTCCTCCTTTATTTTCACCATTGGTTTCTCCTCCATTAAGGGAGGTGGTGTTGGTTCCATGTTGGCAGGACTTTCGGCACTGGAGCTTTGCGCTATAGGATTAATTGGCGTTGATTCCTGCTCGAAGCCCATGACTTCATTGGAAGCTCCGTAGTCCTCTTCATCATCATTCCAATTGGCTATGAAATCTCGCAAACTCAAATTTTTGTTGGTACCTTCTTCGGTAGACTTGCCATGATGCAGTGAGGCAGCAACGTTTTCCTCATCAGCATAACCAGAGGCTTGGCTGTCATAGTCATTGTAGGTGTTGCTGGTCGTCTCGGAGGGGTTTTGTAATTCTGTTGAATGACCAAAATGACCTCCACCACCGCCGCTGCTGCGTACACTGCCCGCTGCTTGATGGTTGTAGGAATTATCTGAGCTTTGGATTCCTTGCACAGTTGGTTGCTGCATGGGTTTGCGATAATCCAATAAGGCACGTTTATTCGCCGATGCTGCAGCATAATTTGACGCGTGTGCTGGCATACTCATTGCTTGGGCATTCACATGCGAGGAAACAGGGGGCGGTTCATGTAGATATGCATCATAAGTGTTTGCCGTTGAAGGCAAACTGAGATCATTGGTGTATGTGGTGGAATTTCCCAAGCCATCGTGGGCTATTAAAGGTCCTGCTGGCTGATGACCATGCCCTCCTCCCATTTGATTGGCATTGTATAGTTGATTGCTGGGTCCACTTGGGTATGGATAGTTGCTTGCATGGTGGCTGTGCGCCAAGTGGTGAGGTGGTGGCAGGTTTGAGGTCTCATAATGTGAGCTTATATAGAGATCATTAGGAGTTTTCAGTTTGCTTGCTGGTGCATAATCCAAACCGCTGTTCCCGTATTTGCAGCTGGAACTCAAGGCACTGAGATGCGGTTGATGGTGGTGCGTTGGGGCAGATTGTGAGCCTATGTAGGAGGAGGACGCACCCATCATGGATGGTACGGGTTGCCCATGCGTTATTCGTCCTGATGGCGGGGGCGGATAAAAACAATTTTGTGGTGGATAGGGTTGGGTGCAGCAACTTTGTCGGGCATTAATGGAGGCTGGAGGACCAGCATTGGTTGGTGGATAATAAGGTGCAGCTGTATGCATGGCATGTGCACCATGGGGCGGTGGAGCTAAGGGAGCGGCGGGTAGTCTTTCGTTTAGGGGATTGTGTGTGGGCGCCCACAGATGATGTCGTGCGGCTGGCGGACTTGCATAGGCACCTGTCTGCGGATAGGCCGAGGTATATTTGTCATATTTTACACCGTACTTATCATGGCTCATGTAATAGGGATCCCTCGCCAAATGCGTTGTGTTGGGACCTAAATAGGTGGCATGTGTCGGCGCCACGGTGGCTGTGGGTAAGTGACCCGTTGAAGCTGCTGCCGTTGGTGGCGGCGGTGGTATGGAACGGCTATTTCCTGAGGCATAATCAAGACCCCAAGGCCATGATGAAGAGCTTAGGGAGCTGGCACTTGACTTACGATAGATGGTCTCAGCTGGATTACTTTCATAGCCCAACGAAGGATATCCCCCAGCATACATGTACTTGTCAAAGCCAGCAGAGGGTGGCAAGCCACTTGCCGCCGATGCATGTTGAGCTGAGGCACCCGCCGCAAAGTAGCTGTTGCTATTGTGATACAAAGATTTTCCCGCCAAAGCTGCAGCAGTCTGGGGAGATCCATACGCCGCCTCCTTCAGCTGGGATTTGGCGGCGGCATAGTATTTCTGCTGGTAAGCCGCTGTATTAGGATAACTGCCATAATTTTCATGGTAGTCCAGAGGAATTTTGTGCTTGATCTGGTCATAAAATGTCGTTGCATTGCTGGTTTGTGGTGGCTGGGACAGTGGTTGAGCATAAAATGGAGTGGCGGCAGCTTGGGGTTTTGACGATGCCGAAGATGAGGTGGCCATTAATGATGAACCCAAAAGTGAGGAGGAGGCGGATCTGGACTTTGAAGAGGATGAGGAGGAGGATGACGACGGCAAATTTGAATGGCCCAAGTATTGCTGGCCATGTTGCGAGTGGCTGCTGGATTTGGACGCCGAGGCGACTTCGTGATAACTGGGCGCTCCACTTCGAGCCGAGGTTGAACGACCACCCATATGACGCTCATAATTAAGGGCCGCTGTTATTCCTGTACTCTTATAAGGATGACTTCCCATTGTCTGGTGTTGGTAGGACCCCGCAGACGTAGCGCCGATGGTGTTTATTCCAGAAGCCGTGTTTGAGGCATCGAAGCTACCACTGGGCTCCAAATATGAATGATTCAGTGGCTGTTGATGATCCTGCAGAGGGGTTTGTTGATACAGCAATTGTTGTTGTTCCTGCTGTGACGCCGCGTAGTCGTAGGTATTTGAATAATATTGTTGTTGCTGCTGCTGCTGTTGATGTTGCTTTTGCGAATGTTGCTGTTGAAATGGCTGGATTGTGGAAAGTTGCTGTTGATTGTGGTGTGGCAGGTGCGAATGTAAGTTGCTTGCTTGGTGTTGGGCCGCAGCTGAATAATGCTGTGACTCGGCAAGAGCCTGAGAGTTTATAGCCTCACTATAGAATGGTGACACTGCGGCCACTGTGACAGTCGGTATATGAGGCGTTGTCTCCGCCAAAATAACCGGCGTTGTTGCGGCCGTGTGCGTTTCATAAGCGCTACTGCTGCTGCTACTGCTGGTGGGTGTTGCCGAAGTGCTGTCATATCCACTGCTGCTGGTACTGCTGCTGCTGCTATTGTTGTGTATTAGAGTGCTGTGTGCGGTGCCATGTATTAGAGTGCTGTGGTGGGTGCTGTGGTGGGTGCTGTGGGGGTCGCTTGGATTGCTGGAATTGTTATTGGAGCTCTGATTGCCAATGGCGATAACATTTGATGATGATGCTCGGTGGTTGGTAACTGCAACGGCGGCAGCAATGGATGGTACTGTTGCCGTACCGCCATTCGTATCCATTATTTTCGCTCGACGTTTGTTTTTGTTAGTATTGTTTTTGTTGTTGCTTTGGTGTGGTTGTTGTTAATGTCTCTGCCTTTTTATATTATTGTTTTAGTTGACCGCACATCGAGAGCTGTTGGCTAGGTTTCATTTTTCAGATCTGAAACGAGAGATAAGAAAACGGAATTATTAAAAAACATTTTGTCATATATTTATTTTTTGTGATTTCTGTTGTGATTTTCCTAATGGCTGCATGAACTGTACGCTGTACGCATCGTTATACAAGGTTGTGTGACTAGAACGCCAAAGTCGTGTGTACCAAATGAACTAGAACGAAGCCTTAACATTTGGATGGAACTTTGGATGTTAACAACCAACGCTTTGACAAATAGCCTGGTGTGGTGTCGAACGGATGAGTCAAAGCCATTGAAAAGTATACTATTCATAGGATTATCGATGATAGTGTAAGGCAAATTCCAAGCTAATCTATGAAAATATTTTGCACAATGATTTGAAATAATCTAATGAACGGGGACGGTTTGGACATCAATCTGTGTTTTAGATGCCTTCCTTGTTGGAAATACTGCAGAACCTCACCTAAAAGGAAGCAAGTTGGAATGGTGTTAAGTTTCGGCAAGCATTTTACAACATTGTTCCTTGTAGACCTGAGTAGATCAACAGCCATGGATGACATTGTTATATTGCTGGAGCGAATCGCGAACGCCCCGTATGCATCGATTAAGTATGTATTTCCTAGAACTAAACCTAGGGCCAAACAGCGATCGACATGGTGGCCGACAGAATTGATTTCTCTAATGAAGGGGTAGAAGCCTGAGTTGAGAAAACGCAAATGCGAGCTGCGTAAGTCTCAGAAAAAATCCTGGGTGACATTTTGCAACTCTGTGGAAGATGCATCCGCGACCTCTAGGCTACAGAAAATCCAAGGAAGTTAAATATCCACATTGCCATTTAGGAGGATGTATCCTAGTGGGATGTTGCCTTGTTGGCGCTCCGGGCAATGTTGGTTGGAGATTCATATTTTTTTCAATGTGTCTTCAAGTATTTGAGAGCTTTTCGGCAGTCATTCGGATCTACAGATAGTTCTTCAAGGTTAGTGGGACCAGCACACATTCAATTCTGCATAAATATTTGACCGTCAAAGAAATTTGTCGTTAGACCCACACAATTTGTCAATCGCTCAAAAAAAGCCTCGTGTCAATTGGTCGGAAGAAATTCTCCAAAAATACGAAACAACTGCACTTTTGAGCACTCAAAACATCGGTTTGATGAGTCATCCGCCGTATAGTCCTGACTTGGCACCGAATGACTTCTTTCTTCATTCTCGTACGTAAAAAATAAAATGAGAGGTCAACATTTTTCGACACCTGAAAAAGCGGTTGATGCGCTCAGAAAGAATGTTTTGGAGATACCTCAATCCGAGTGGCAAAAGTGCTTCGATAATTAGTTCAAACGCATGCAAAATGTATAGATCTTAAAAAGGAATATTTTGAAAAACAATAGAGCGATTTTCGATGATTAATATTTGTTTTTGTGTTCTCTAATCCCGAAATATAAATGGCAACCCTCGTATAACCTCAGCCATGTACTCTGCCGATTCAGCGCGAAACAATTGAATTCTGAATCAATAATCACGCCATGAGTAAACAAGTAAGAAGGCCGGGCCGAACTTAATGCATACCCACCACCTCGGGTATATATATATAAACCCCCTTTCGTCACAATCCGATGAAAATTGGATAACTTTTGCGCCCAAATTCGGACGGACATTTAGTGGTCTTATAAATATAAGTCACTGCTGAATTTTGTATTTTAAATTTCAACGAAAATCCAGTAATAAATAAAGCTTTTATGGGCTTCAGACCCTTAACCGGCAGATCGGTCTATATGACAGCTATACCTAAATATAGTCCGATTTTCATCATATTTGGGTCAGATAGCGGGTGGCCTAAAACTACTTACTAGCGAAATCGGATAAAAAATAAAGCTTTTATGGGCTTCAGACCCTATATCGGGCGATCGGTCTATATGGCAGTATAAGTATAGTTCGACCTCAACCATATTAAACTCGGATATCGGGAGGCTCAAACAACTCATCGTTTCAAATGTCAGCGAAATTGGGTAATAAATAGAGCTTTTATGGGCTTCAGACCCTTAACCGGCAGATCGGTATATATGGCAGCTATATCTAAATATAGGCCGATCTGAACCATATTTGGGTCCTATGTTGGGAGGCGTAAAGCTACTCACTGTTTCAAATTTCAGCGAAACCGGTTAAAAAAGAAAGTTTATATGGGCTTCAGACCCTTTATGTGGAGGTCGGTCCATATGGCAGCTATATCCACATATAATCCGATTTGGCTCGTTCAAGAACTTAACTAGCGTGTATCATAGAGACGTATCTGTGCTAAATATCAGCTCAATATCTCAATTTTTGAAGGCTATAGAGTGATTAAAACAGGCGGACAGACACACGAACATCGTTAAATCGTCTTGGAATTTTACGACGATCCGAAATATATATACTTTGTAGGGTCGGAAATTGATATTTCGATGTGTTGCAAACGGAATGACTAAATGAATATACCCCCTATCCTACGGTGGTGGGTATAAAAATTAATAAACATATTTTTCGCAACCTGTTTCAGGTTTCAGGCATCAGATTAAACGCAAGAAGAGCTAGAATAGCACGAGAGTTCCAGCGTGCATTACAGATGTTTGGTATCTGGTTTAACTTCACAAAAGGATTTCACTCCTCTCAGTGAAGTGACGGAAGACATGAGTTAGGTGGAAGAAAATGTTCATGCCATCTTTCCAGCCGCCTGTTTTCTTAATCTGAGTTTTACCATTTCTAAAGGCTGCTTTCAGTTCATCATTCTGCAATTCCTGCTCATCGTCCATGTGAGAAGAAAGTGATGCAGCACATGATGCTGGCGACTGATGCACTTGTGTGGGGTGACCTATCTCTACGAACATTTGCAGTAGTTGAACTAAAACACTTGTCCCTTTGCCGGTATTCACTCTTGTTGTATCGGCAACGAAGAAAGTGATGCAGCACATGATGCTGGCGACTGATGAACTTGCGTGGGGTGACCTTTCTCTTCGAACATTTGCAGCAGTCGAACTAAAACGTTTGTTTTTTGCCGGTATTCACTCTTGTTGTATTGGCGACAATCATCACAATTGATACCCACAGGTTGAAATCATCTATCACATTCTGGAATCCTTCTGCACTGGTATAATTTGAAGCGCAGGCAACTTGATTTCTTTGGATTCATTTTTGAGCAACACGGCCTGATATTCAACGCTCTCAAGGTGTTTGCCTTCAAAGTGCAAGCTTCACATCTCCAGATAAAGCGTGCTTATCAAATACTCCTTCACCCGAGAAGCTTTCTTGTGCATTTCTCACTGACATGGGGGCAACGACAGCTCTGAGCTTGTAACAAGGCGTTATGCAATGCCTATTGGGTTGGGTTCCTTTTTCTGCTTGATGTTGCGTTGTAAACCTTCCAAGGACTATCTGTACTGTTGTCGAATGAGTCCATGCTACTTTGGGAGCAATCAAGTATCAGTGAGTTGGTAAGTGTGGAAACAGTTGCTTCCATTGCCCTTTTTCGATTGAATGGATGTATGGTACTGGCACCAGCAGGTTTGCCGCTAAAATAGCCAACGTGGCCTTTGTTTGTAGAAGTTCTCATCTTTGCACTTCCATTCGCCTTTTACCGTGGTTATGTCAAACAATTTCTTCAATAAATCAAAGTTTTGTTCTTTTCTGCAGCTTTCCTTGATTTTCAGTAGTTTTGTTAGTTTTGCACAACTGACTGGATGAAATATATGCGGGGAATTCAATGTTTTGCTCTATAGGGACTTGAGCTTTATAGCAATTTAATCGATCCTCTCTCTCTCTCTGTTCTTTGGTTGTGAACTTAAAAAAAGTCCAATGACGTGATTTTTCAAAAGCATGCGAATCCGTTCACTTAATAGTCCATCAGCAATTGCAACGTTGCATCTTCTTGATCACGTTTGAAACTAGGCTAGGTTCATTGTCCAAGTTTCCTCGTTCTTCTCCGTGTTAAACGAGCTCTTCTTGAATGACATGTGGTATTGTATTCAATAACTTGAATGGAAAATGCATCGCCGTTATTCAGGTTGCTTCTCATTTTTCAATATTTTACTAACATGTATTTATGAATGGGAGCATCTTATTTAACGGTAGCTGAATACCTGAGTTAGCACATGTACGTTGGAATTTGTTCAAAACTTTCAAATAAGTGTTAAATGTGGTTTCTGTAACAAAATCATCCCCAACCGGTGGCCAACGGAAAAACACACAACAATAAACAATGAACACTTATTTGTACTATGCAAATTGTAAATTTTTCCCATGAACATTCCATTAAGGAACAGGGGCAAACTACTCACATATCAATGAGTGCAGTCCGATTCAAGTTTAAGCTCAATGATTAGGGACCTCCTTTTTATAGCCGAGTTCGAACCGTCATGTCATAGGCGGACATGCTAACGTCTGCGCTGCGGTGGCCTCCATTTCTGCTACGCATTTTTCACTATTTTACTAACAGGTATATATGAATGGGAGCATCTTTTAACGGTGGCAAGTTGAAAATTTTTCAAACTTTCTAACTTTTGTAACAAAATCATCCCCAACAGGTAGCCAACAGAAAAACACACTCACAAAATGCACTCTCCTTTTTCTTGCCCCTGTTCCTTAATGTTATGTTCACGGGCAAATTTAAATTTGTATTTACTTTTCTTTTCCTTCTTAAATTGAATGTAAACGTATTTCGAAATACCGAGGTGACCAACTTAAGGGGCCTGCCAAGAGACACCCGGACCACCTAGGGCCTTGACATTTTGCACTTGATCTCCATAACACATAACATAGCACACAAAATTTCAAAGATATCTCTACCCGATATCACACGATATATTTTTTCTATTCTATCCCACTGTACTATGGTTCAATACTCAGACGGGTCCAAAGGATAGCTTTTTTATGCATCACAGCCGCACTGAGGATTACGCCATCTTTAATGCAACACGAAATGCCTCTGGACATTTCACCTAGACTAATTTCTGCGACCACTGCTGTGAGGCTAAGGGAACATTCTCTTTAGTCAAGTGACGGCTACGTCTGTCGCTGGCTAGAGCAGACCATTCTGTCCGTCAAAACAGGTCATTGTCTGATCGGAAAACTATCTGACAGACTGAAGGTTGCCAGCAACGACTTCTGCAGAAGCTGTGAGGACGTCGAGGAAGAAGAAACTATAGAACATGTGCTGTGCATGTGTCCCACACTGGTAATCAGAAGGAGTTCCAAATTAGATTCTTATTATACCCTCCACCATAGGATGGGGGTATACTAATTTGGTCATTCTGTTTGTAACACCTCAAAATATGCGTCATGTCATTTAAAGTCGATCTGGCCATGTCCGTCCGTCCGTCTGTCTGTCGAAAGCACGCTAACTTTCGAAGGAGTAAAGCTAGCCGCTTGAAATTTTGTTCAAATACTTTTTATTAGTGTAGGTCGGTTGGGATTGTAAATGGTCCATATCGGTCCATGTTTTGATATAGCTGCCATATAAACCGATCTTGGGTCTTGACTTCTTCAGTCTCTAGATTTGACTGAAATTTTGACTGCGCTAAGTATGGTTCAAATCGGTCAATGTTTTGATATGGAGGGCGCAATTCTCATTCATGACTGAAATTTTACACGTGGTGTTTTGGTATCACTTCCAACAACTGCGCTAAGTATGGTACAAATCGGTCAATGTTTTGATATGGAGGGCGCAATTCTCATCCGATTTGACTGAAATTTTGCACGTGGTGATTTGGTATTACTTCCAACAACTTCACTAAGTATGGTATTTAATCGGTTCATGTTTTGATATAGCTGCCATATAAACCGATCATGGGTCGTGATTTCTTGAGCCTCTAGAGTGCGCAATTCTTATCCGATTGGAATGAAATTTTGCACGACGTGTTTACGTGTTTTGTTATGATATCCAACAACTCTGCCAAGTATGGCTCAAATCGGTTCATAACCTGATATAGCTGTCATATAAACCGATCTTGAATCTTGACTTCTTGAGCTAATAGAGCGCGCAATTCTCATCCGATTTGGCTGAAATTTTGGATGAAGTGTTTTGTTATGACTTCCAATAACTGTGTTAAGTATGGCGCAAATCGGTAAATAACCCGATATAGCTGCCATATAAACCGATCTGGGATCTTGACTTTTTTAGCCTCTAGAGGACGCAGTTCTCATCCAATTTGGCAGAAATTTTGTACAACGACTTATCTGATGACCTTCAACATACGTGTCCAATATGATCTGAATCGATCAATATCTAAGATACAGCTCCCATATAAACCATCTCTCGATTTTGCTTCTTGAGCCCCTACAAGACGCAATTCTTATCCGAATGAATTGAAATATTACACAATGACTTCTACAATGTTCATCATTCATTTATGGTCCGAATCGGACTATAACTTGATATAGCTCCAATAGCATAACAGTTCTTATTCAATATTCTTTGTTTGCCTTAAAAGAGATACCGCGCATAGAACTGGACAAATGCGATCCATGGTGGAGGGTATATAAGCTTCGGCCGGCCGAACTTAGCACGCTCTTACTTGTTGCCTTACTATCTTCGCTATGATTTACTAAGGCAGAGATTAGTTCTTTATGGTTTTTCATTTCTAAAGTAAAATTAATAAATTCAACAGATGTTTTTTTTTTTCAATAAAATAAATTAACAGTTCTTTGAAAAAATACATTTATTTCATATACTTGGTTTTAGTACTGTAATTTCCGCCACATTACTATTTTATGCATAAAAACATATTTTGTTATCAAATAAAATAAATAATTCAAAATAGGACTTTAGTTTTAGAATGGGCATATTTCCTAATAATTTATGTATTTTGTAGGATTAATTATTTTGGTATACCCCCTTCTCCCATTAACAAACATGCACAAACACTAACAAACGCCGGGTTTTACATTTGGATTCCATCACATAAATTTTCACTTTCATACCAAAGCGTATGGGAAAAATGCCCACTATTCCATTTGCATGTCCTGGGCTTTTAAATTGTTTTAAACAAATAACAACCACACCACCAAAGGCTATTTTAACTAGGAAAAAAGTGAATGTTAACATAGACACAATTTCACTTAAAAGTAATAGTGAAAATATGGAAAAGCCCCCTGAGTCAGTTAACTGAGAGGCATATCTATCAAACTATCTAACGACATGTATGTGTATGTACTCAGCGGCAGAAATAAAGAGATTTTCCAACGAAAGGCCTTATGGAAGTAAGGAAAACTCTATTCAGACTTTCCTTTGTCTCATGAGGATTTCTAAAGGGAGTGCTGATAGAAACCATTTGCAAAGTTTTATACTTGGGTTGTTTTATATACCAATCCAGCGGATTCGCTAGCTTATGAATAAGTGAAACGTTCTTCCCGCAAAAGGCTTTGTATTTTAATGTTGATCAACACTAACACTCATCTGCAGAAGTCACATATCAACAAAACAAAAAAAAAAAAAAAATAATATCTTCTTATATATAAAAATCAAATTGTGTTTGTAGGTTTGTTTGTTTGTTTGTGTGTTCCTTACAGACTTAGAAACGGCTGAGCCGATTTTCTTGAAATTTTCACAGATGGTGCATAATGATCCCGTGGTGAAAATAGGGTACTAAATTTTTTTGAGATCTGAAGTGGGGGCGGACCCTCCCCCTTCCCCCAATTTTCAGAAACGCCAGATCTCGGAGATGAGTGGTGCGATTTAATTTTGTGTGCTCTCGTATAGTACCCTACAAACGAAAACTTGGTATCCAAATTTCGGATGGGGTACCTAGGGGGGCCGCCCCACCCTAAAACCTACCAAACATATATTTCGACCAATCACGACGATATGGGACTCAAATGAAAGGTATTTAGGATAAGAAAACGTATCTGATATCCAATTGTCGGACGAAGTATTAGGGGGACCACCCCAAGCCCCAAAACACCCCTAAATCGGACATATTTACCGACCATGGCAATATGGGACTCAAATGAAAGGTATTTGCGAGTAGAATACGAAACTAATATCCAAATGTGGGACCACGTTTCTAGGGGTCCAACCCTTCCCCAAAACACCCCCCAAACAGGACTTATTTACTGACCATGGAAATATGGGGATTAAATAAAAGGCATTTGAGTGTAGAATTCGAATCTGATATCCAAATATGGGACCAAGAGTTTGGGCGGCCGCCTCTCCCCAAAGGGGACAAATTTACAAAGCACGAATCTGATATCAATATTCGGGAAAAGTGTCTATGGGGCCACCCCAACCCCACAATACCACCCAAATAGGAAGTATTTGCTGACTATTGCAATATGAGGCTCAAATAAGAGGGGTTTTAGAGTAGAACACGAATCCGATATATTTTTTCAAGGCTAAATCACTGAGTGGCCGCCCATCCCCTGAAACACCCCCCAAGCCGGCCATGTTTGTCGACTATGGAAAAATGGAGCTCAAATGAAGTGTATTTGGGAGTAGACCATGTATCTGACATCTATATTCGGGACCAACTGACTAGGAGACGTCCCACAACCATAACAACCCCCAATTGTATTTGCTCACAGGACAATTTGGGTCTTAAAGGGAGTGGAACTAAATATTTATAGTTTTTAGGGCCAATACACCAAACCGGGCATATTTGCTGACTTTTGCAATAAGGAGTTTAAATGAGATTAGAAAACGAATTTGGTATCCAATGTTGAGGCCAATAGCAATATGGGGTTCAAATAAATGATATATAGATATATGAGAAGAGAGCACGTTGCCGCAATTTTTGTCCGATTTGGTTGAAATTTTGTATGTGGTGTTATGTTATGACTTTCAACCACTGTTCCAAGTACGGTCTAAATCGGTCCATAGCCTTATATAGCTTCCACGTAAAGCAGTCTCTTGATCATCCTTTTTCGGCTCCTAGAAGTGAATAAAATAAAATTATGCCCTTCAACTATTTTTTTTTTGTATAAATTTATAGCATAATCCATGGTTTATTGATATTTGTACGTTAACGTACTAAATAGTACCAATTAATACGAAAATGGGTTCTATTTGCCCAGGGCGAAGGGATAGGGCTCGAAAAAAAGGTTTGGTGAAAAAAAATTGTAAAATTGTACCAGAAGTGGGAGAAATAGTACGTTGAGTACCGAAATTGGTAATTTTTTACGGATTGAGCTAGAGCTCTGAATTTTGGACCTTAGGTACACTTTGGCGACCTTATTGGGAAGGCTATATGAGTTTTTGGAAATTTGTAAATTTAGTACTAAAAAAAGTAACAAAAATTTACAAAATGGGTGCAATTTTAACAAGTCGGTTAGATAGAGCTAGAATTTTGAAGTTTGATTCAAAAAACATCGGCTGCAAAATATTGAAAGTGAAACGAAGAAATGGAAAATAGTACCGGTAACGGAAGAAAACGTACGTTTAGTACCTCAATTGGTACCATTTACAGATGGAAGATTTCTTTTCAGATTTAGCTAGAGATCTGATCTTTTGCATGTAGGTACATCTAGTATATATATGATGAGTGACTATATGACCTATTCACAATTCGTGCATTTTGGTACCATTTGGCACCTTCCTTACAAATGGAGCTAGAGATCTGGCATTTTGTATATAGGTACAACTAGCAAATATATGATGGGTGACTAAATGATCTATTTACAATTTGTACGTTTTGGTACTAAAATTGGTATAATTTGTTAGCTTCCTTACAAATGGAGTTAGAGGTCTGAAATTTGGTATGTAGGTACAACTAGCAAATATATAATGGATGACTAAATGACCTATTCACAATTCGTACATTTTGGTACCATTTGGTACCTTCCTTACAAATGGAGCTAGAGATCTGACATTTTGTATGTAGGTACAATTAGCAAATATATGATGGGTGACTATATGATCTATTTACAATTTGTACATTTTGGTACTAAAATTGGTATTATTTGGTAGCTTTCTTACAAATGGAGCTAGAGGTCTGAAATTTGGTATGTAGGTACAACTAGCAGTTATATGATGGGTGACTGAATGAGTGTTTCACAATTCGTACATCGTACCGAAATCGGTACCATTTGATACCTTCTTTGCAGGTATTGGCATGTATGTATAACTAGGAAATAACTGATGGATGTCTAAATTATCTTTCACAATTCGTACATTTTGGTATCAAATTGGTACCATTTCGTACTTTCTTATCAGATGGAGCTAGAGGTCGGAAATTTGGCATGTAGGTACAACTAGGAAATAATTGATGGATAACTAAATGATCTATTCACAATTCGTAGACGACTAGAAGATTTTTTTTTGAAATTCGTTCATCGGACAACAAATGCGCCTTTTATGGGCCCAAAACCTTTAATCGAGAGATCGGTCCATATGGCAGCTATATAAAAATCTGGACCAATCTGGGCCAAATTGAAGAAGGATGACGAAGAGTCTAACACATCTCATCTTGGTAAAATCGGACGCCTTTTATGGGACCAAGACCTTAAATCCAGAGTTCGGTCTATATGGCAGCTATACCCACATCTGAACCAATGGAGGCAAAATTCAGTCGAGCGGCCTATCACAACTCACTGTTCCAAATTTCAACAAAATCGGATAATAAATGTAGCTTTTATTGGCCTATGACCTTAAATCGGCTTTACGGTTTATATGGGGGCTATATCAAGATAAAGTCCGATATACCAGCTCCTTCCAATGGACAAAAAAAAAATCTGTGCAAAGTTTCATCTCAATATCGTTATTTTTAAAGACTGTAGCGTAATTTCAATAGACAGACGGGCGGACATGGCTAGATAGTCTTCGATTTTTACGACGATCAGTAATATACAATACTTTATAGGGTCTGAAATGGATATTTCGATGTGTTGCAAACGGAATGACAAAATGAGTATGCCCCCAGCCTTCGGTGGTGGGTATGAAAAGCCATACCGAATGAAAGATATATATAGGAGCTATATCTAAATCTGAACCGATTTTTATAAAATTTTGCACACGTATTGGGGCGTCAAATAAAACGTGTCATGCAAATTCTTGTAAGGATCAGACTGTAGTTGGGACAATCTAAAATTAATCAAATACAATAGCGTTCGTCCTTGGACCAAATAAAATTCAATAGCGTCCGTCCTTGCAAAATTTCATGATAATCGGACGATAAGCGACCTTTACCGTGATCACAAAAATACATGGACAGACGGACAGACGGACGGACGGACAGACAGACGGGGGGACAGACGGACATAGCTAAATTGAATCAGGAAGTGATTTTAAGCCGATTGGCATACTTATCAATATCTATCTATCTTGTCTCCTTCTTAGTGTAGCAAACAAATGCCCAAAATTATAATACCCCTGTACCACAGTGGTAGTGTAGGTGATAAAAATTTAACTATTAAAAACTTTTTTTTGTAAGGATATTTTCCGTCTACGTTGCATTGTTATCTTGATCTTCATTTTACATTTTTGTCTTCATTAACAAGACGCAAAGTTAAGGATTTATGATCCTACCATTTAAAGTAAAAGTACCTTAATATGAAGGAAATGAAGGAATATTTCACCAAAGGGAATGTCTGCTTAAAAAGTTGGAAAATTGATCATATTTAAATTATGTTTGGTAGGCTTTGGCTAGAATCTCTAAAATTAGAACAAAGATACCTGACAAAGGTAGTGGATGACCACTGCTGAAAATTTTTGTGGTGTTCATGCCTGAATATGAATCCAGGTATACCGCGTCATAGGCGGATTTGCACCAATATCATATGGTGTTAGACCAATATTTCGGGATATTACAAAAATAATGAGGGAATTGGTGTATCTTCATCTCATGGTGGAGGGAAAGAAATGATTGTTTCATAGTTATATATTTTTTGGCCGATCTATTTTGACTATGGACAATGTCCATTGGACATATGTGCGTTGCACCAAAGCAAGTATGTATTGGGTTGCCCAAAAAGTAATTGCGGATTTTTCATATAGTCGGCGTTGACAAATTTTTTCACAGCTTGTTATCAGCTGCTACTTTTAGCTTGCTTTAGAAAAAAAGTGTAAAAAAAGTATATTTGATTAAAATTCATTCTAAGTTTTATTAAAAATGCATTTACTTTCTTTTAAAAGATCCACAATTAAATTTTGGGCAACCCAATATCTTCAAATTACTGACTTGTGACTATCAAAACAAATCCTTTGTAAGGCCATCCAAGATAATATTCCGGCGCTGTGTTGTAAACCCCTATATGGAACTCTAATTTGTTTGAACTACTCCGTGCCTTACTATTGAAGGTGTGTAATGTAAGTGGGTACAAGTTCATATATATGTATATCCATGTTTGCATACGGTCGTCTATAATAAACTTCAATTACTGAAAAAAGTCGTCATTAAATATTAATAATTAAATGTCATTTGCTGTTCTGTGTTCTGTCTCTGTTGTGCACCTGCGACGGGTGGTGGCCAGGCTATGGTTGATTGAATGCAATAGTGGGTAGACAGATAGATTCAAGTTAACACAAATCCATCACAACAACGACAACACACCACATCCCTTCACCTGCACAACTCAAATCGTTATTTAGTATGAGACATACATGTATGTAGTTAATAGAATTGGGGCACCCATTTCCAATAATATGGCATGAATTATTGCAGGGTTATTTGAAATTTTTAGCTGAAATGGAAAATATGTAAAAAATTTCGAATAATATTACTACAAATAAAAAAAAAAATAAATAACCAAGAAAATAATTACCCTGAATATTGGAATTTTCTGTGAATTCTGTAGAAAAGTTTTTCAGTAGTAACTTCAAAACGGTTAGTATATTTCAAGCTTACGTTGAGTGCGAACTGAAGAAACATCGCAGCTGTATCGGCTAATGTTAATGATGACCAATTGGGCCTCTGTTATTCAACAACGTGGAAAATTTTGCGGAAGGATTTAGGTGTGAAACCTTTCAAAATAAAGCTGTTGCAAGAATTGAAGCCGAACGATCTACCGCAACGCAGAATTTTAGGCGAATGGGCTCTTGGAAAGTGGGCCGAAGATCCAAATTTTTATCGAAAAATTGTGTTTAGCGACAAAGCTCATTTTTGGCTTAATGGGTACGTAAATAAACAGAATTGTCGATTTTGGAGTAAAGATCAAAAATCAGCCAGAAAAATTGCAAGAGCCACCATGCATTCAGAAAGAGTCACAGCTTGGTGCGGTTTACGGGCTGGTGTCATCATTGGACTGAACTTCTTCAAAGATGATGCGAATCGTAACGTAAATGTGAATAGTGAGCGCTACCGAGAGATGATATCCAACTTTTTTTTTGTCCAAAATGCAAGAGCTTGACTTGCAGGACTTGTGGTTTCAACAAGACGGTACCACATGCCACACAGCACACGTAACAATGGACTTATTGAGAGGCGAGTTCGGTTAACATTTTTCGGGATCGGTCAATTGGCCGCTTAGATCGTGCAATTTAACGCCTTAGGACTATTTTTTGTGGGGCTATGTTAAAGCTCATGTCTATACAGACAAGCCCGCTTCAATTGACGCATTGGAAGACAACGTTGAAGCATTTATTCGTGAGATACCGGCCGAAATGTTGGAAAGAGTATACCAAAATTGGGCTAAGCGTTGGACTAAGATGGACCATTTGAGGCGCAGTCACGGTCAACATATGCATGAAATATCTTTAAACATTAAACTATATGGACCGTGCTATCGATTCAAATAAAACATTCATGCATTTTTCTGAATTTTATGTGTTTTTTTAACTTTCCTATAGCTCTTAAAAAATTAACTTTCATAAATCGATTTCCTGATTTTTATACCCTCTACCATAGGACGGGGGTATACTAATTTCGCCATTCTGTTTGTAACACCTCGAAATATGCGTCTGAGACCCAATAAAGTATATATATTCTTGATCGTCATGTCATTTTCAGTCGATCTAGCCATGTCCGTCCGTCTGTCTGTCGAAAGCACGCTAACTTTCGAAGGAGTAAAGCTAGGCGTTTGAAATTTAGCACAAATACTTTATATTAGTGTAGGTCGGTAAATTTCAAATTTTGCCCATGAACATTCCACTAAGGATCTGGGGCAAACTTCTCACATATCAATGAGTGCAGTCCGATTCAAGTTTAAGCTCAATGATAAGGGACCTCCTTTTTATAGCCGAGTCCGAACGGCGTGCCGCAGTGGGACACCTCTTTGGAGAGAAGTTTTACATGGCATAGTACCTCACAAATGTTGCCAGCATTAGGAGGGAAAAAACCACCACTGAAAATATTTTCTGATGGTCTCGCCGGGATTCGAACCTAGGCGTTCAGCGTCATAGGCGAACATGCTAACCTCTGCGCTACGGTGGCCTCGGTTGGGCTTGTAAATGGGCCAAATCGATCCATGTTTTGATATAGGTGCCATATAAACCGATCTAGGGTCTTGACTTCTTGAACCTCTAGAGAGCGCAATTCTTGTCCGTATGATTCAAACCGGTTCATAATCTAGTATAGCTGTCATATAGACCGATCTTGACTTTTTGATAACAGTCCTTATTCAATATTCTTTTTTTGCGCATAGAACTCGACAAATGCGATCCATGGTGGAGGGTATATAAGATTCGGCCCGGCCGAACTTAGCACGCTCTTACTTGTTACTACTCATTTTCATTTGAGGTGATGGGAAATTAACGATACTATCGACATTTAAACGACAGTATCGATACTATAGACATTTATTATTATTGGTAGTTTGCCAGCTCTAATAACGACTGCTGAACATTTTTCTGATGTTTAGCTTTAGATCAGAAAACCAGGCCTTCAGCGTCATTGTCGGACATACTACGTAGACTGGCCGTAGGCTCGAAATGGGGCCTGAATCCGAGGGTACTCCACTGGTTCTACAAGAGCATGGTAAGACCAATACTTACTTACGCCTCAGTAGTTTGGTGGACTGCTATGGAGAACTATACAACAGGTTCTGAGAACATGTGTAGGACCACTCCTACAAGGGCCATTCTAGATATCTGACCCATTGACATACAGATTAAGTGTGAGGCAGCCATTTCGGCTATGAGACTTAAGGCGGTTTCATCGAGGAGACAGTAGGAAACCTGGAAGGAATGAAAGAGGTTTCCGATCGGATACCTGGTAGGAATGAAAGAGGTTTCCGATCGGATACTTGGTAGGAATGAAAGAGGTTTCCAATCGGATACCTGAGACGACACTTGAGGTCGAATACGAGGCCCTGCTGCAAGGGCACAGCCTAGGATTGATGGAACCCTAGTATTGACATCTGGAAGGTCTTGTTACACAGATGTATCAAAGCTTGAGGTAAGAGTGGGCCTGAGGGTCTACATTGAGAACCCAGGAACTGAGATCTTTTTTAGACTGCCTGACAACAATACGGTCCTGCAGCGGAGATCCGGGCGATCAAGGAATGCGAGAGGTAGTGTGGTATTACCTCGAGGACGTCGAGTATGAACATTTTTACGGACAGTAGGCCATAACAATCAGGACGGTAGGATCACGAACAGTGGTGTTATGTAAGAAGGAGATTAACGCCTTCTCTGAAGATGGCGTTATAGTCGGACATGCTAACGTATGCGACACCGTAGCGTTCGACATAACGCAACTCCATATTGACTTAAAGGATGAATTGAGACTTCTTGAGCAACTGCAAACAGTAGTGAGCTCTTGTTATATTCTTGTGGTTTCTGAATTTAGGAAATAATTCGTAATGGCCATTGAAAAGGCTTTATCTTGAGAAATGTTTCACTTTTAAGGGGAGTTGAGTGAAAGGTAAATTTTTTTAAATAAAATAAGTTAGTTCTTTTTGTCCAAAAAACTGTCGAACTTTCCATATTTCTTGCGTGTGCCTACCAACATTAGTGGCACACATGAAAATAATTCGAAAAGTTCCCGCAATGTCAGACATTAATTGTGTCATACCAAAATGATGATCCACTTTAAAGGAAACTATTCTACTCACATGTCTGTCAATACCAATTGTAATTATAAAATCCTTTGTATTAGCGTTGTGTGTGTGTGTGTGTGGGTGATTTGCAATTGCAACCACCAGAATGGTTGACCCAGTTTTAATTGGAAATGAAAACCACCAAAGTATTTGTAAGGCTTGCCACAACATTGATGGATAATTCAATCTTCCAATCTACTGCAGGAAACGTTCTTATGTTGTCATTACTATGGTTTTAAGTGAGTATTCACCTGTGTTGGAAAAAGTGCTAAACGTTTTAATTTAACAATACAAAATTTGTGTTAAAAAATATTATTGTAATTTTTTTTAAAGAAAATTTCTTTAAAGTTTTAAATTCCCTGAAATTGTTCGACGAAATTATTGTCGATTGATTAATCGTTATTCGATTAATCGATTACTCGTGGCCTTCCAAATAATCCAAAAATTGAAAATTGCAAATTATCGAATATTGTAGAACGATTAAAAACATATGAATTGTGTTATTTGTCTGCATTTTTTCCATCATTTGAGTCCTACTTGGGCAAATTGCATTCGATTGGGACTAGCATTTTTTACTTAAGTTCAAAGCAGAAGATCAAATAAACAGGATCCAGTTACCCTATTAACATTCTAATTGGAAAAATATCAAAAAATATTCCGTTTTGTTTAATAAGACACATTAATCGATTAAGCGACAAGCTCTTTCAGTGTTGTTGGATTAATCGTCAAATCTGTATTTTGAAACAAACGATTAATCGAATATTCCAAAAATTCAAGTAAACGTACTCCCTAGAAGTAAGCAATGATTTTTTATTTATTCATAGTTCAATTGGTAAAGCCAAAACAGGATCAGTGCTGAAATATTGCACAGTAACTTTTTATATAATCTCTAATACACGTGCCAAGTATGGCTTGAGTTGGTCTAAAACATGATATAGCTCCCACATAAACCAATCTCCCGATTATACTCCTTAAAATTGCGGAGAGCCCAGTTCTTGTTTGATTTGGCTGACATTTTGCACAAAGACTTCTCCTATGACCTCCTACATACGTCATACGTGCCAAGTATATTCAAAATCGGTCCAAACCCCAATATAGCGTCCATATTTACCGATATCCGGATTATACTTCTAGAGGGCGTAATTCTTATACGATTTGTCTGTAATTTAGCACAGTGACGTTTTCTACGACCTCAAATATTTGTGTCAAATATGGTCTGCACTGGTCTATAGCTTGATATAGCTCCCATATGAACCAATCTCCCGATTTTGCTTCTTGAGCTTCTTGAGGGTTGCCGCCTCTAGGGGCTGTCCAATATGGACTAATAATGCAATAATATGGTCATTTGTAATCCAATTCTCATGAAGATTTCTTTTATACGACATTTCATCGTATTTATCAACAGATCCTTTCGAACTTTACATAGTGATTTCTTCCACAATATGTACGGATTTAACTAGAAATTCTTCATATCAAATTTAAGCAAACTTTAACTTTGGCGACTTAGCCTACAAACACAATGTGGTGTAGTTGGTCAAAGGTCGGCTTTGTCCGACTCTAGCCGTTCCTTGCTTCTTTGTACTGATGTGTACTATGGTGGATGTCTGACAACCTATCCTAAACAAGGTTAGGTAAGGTTTAATTGGCAGTCTGCCATCAGACTCATGTAGACGTTTTCGTCCATTATGGTACCACAGGAACAGAAGAAGGAAGATGCCTTCTAGTTCTTATCGTTGAATTGGAAGTGCCACATTCAGAAGCGTACCGAAACGGCTTACAGATGTTGGATACTACGTATACTGGCCATAGGCTCGAAATGGGGCCTGAATCCGAGGATAATCCACTGGCTCTATAGGAGCGTGATTAGACCAATACTTAATTACGCCTCAGTAGTTTGGTGGACTGCTATGGAGAAAAGGTGCAACGTTTGGACTATACAACAGGTTCTGAGAACATGTGTAGGCCAACTTCTACAAGGGCAATGGAGACCATTCTAGATATCCGACCCATTGACATACAGATTAAGTGTGAGACAGCCATTGCGGCTATGAGACTTAAGGCGGTTTCATCGAGGAGACGGTAGGAAACGTGGTAGGAATGAAAGAGGTTTCCGATCGGATACCTGAGACGACGCTTGAGGTCGAGTGCGAGGCACTGCTGCCAGGGGCACAATCTTGGATTGATGGAACCCTAGTATTGTCATCTGGAAGGTCTTGTTACGCGGATGTATCAAAACTTGAGGTAAGATTGGGCCTGGGGGTCTACATTGAGAACCCAGGGACTGAGATCTTTCTTAGACCGCCTGAGCATAATACGATCCTGCAGGCGGAGATCCAGGCGATCACGGAATTCGAGTGGTGGTGTGGTGTTAACGCGAGTACGGACAGTAAAATTGCCATAAGAGCAAAAACAACCAGGACGGTAGGATCACAAACAGTGTTGTAATGTAAGATTAACGGCTTTTCTGAGGATGGCACGATCCGCATCGTTTGGGTGCCGAGCCATAGCGGAGTAACTGGGATTGAGAAAGCAGACGATTTGGCAGTAAGGGCCAGAGTACTGCCGAAGCCTTTCGGGTCAACGCAGTCCGAGTTAAGGGCGTGGGCGACGAATGCGCATGCAACCGTGTGGAACAGCGAAACTTTCGGTAGGATGGCGAAAATACTATTAGAAAGTAAGAAGGAGGTAAGTATAGATCTCAATATCAATTTTGTAAGCAGCACGGAATTCCTAACTTGGGTTTTCTTTTTCGAGGTTACCTTTGTAGTATTTAGAGCGCACAACAAGGCAATTACTGGCTTAGGTGTATGTCCATAGTGGCATGAGGAGAATTTGTATCCGCACCCTCTTTTCAACCCATCCTAACTCAACCTACCGTTGAACCATCCAGCTTCCTTAAGAAAGCCCAACAACTTGCCTAAATCAGACAGGTTCTCAAAGAACTGATAACCTAAAGTGGAACTTCTTTTGACTACCAGTGCGGGACACACACCCAGAAAGTGTTCTATAGTCTCTTCTTCTTCAATATCCTCACAGCTTCTGCAAAAGTCGATACTGGCAACCTTCAGTCTGTTAGCATGTTAGCATGTTATCCGATTAGACGGTGACCTGTCTTCTGCTCGTTTTCTCCGTTATTGCGTACCACTTCTTTTCACAGTTCGAACAGAGTGCCGATGCACTTTCTGCAGAATTTGACTCGCATGGATTTGAAAAATTTTTGAGCCAATGTTTAGAGGCTTCTTCATTGGAATGGAAAAATTTTTCTCGCCGTCTACTGTTATTATCTTCACGAAAATTTTAAATGGTTATATCTGTTATCCAGATTATTTCAGAATCCAATAAAGACCTATGGCCTGTTAGCGGGCGTTCAAAGTTCGCCACCATCCCTTTACAAAATTTTAGTTCAAGCTGGGATACGTTCGAGCTTAGTTAGATTCAATTTGAGTTACTGGAGGGTGGTTTTCACCCACATGTGCTACTGTGATACTACAGTAGTAGCGACCGATTAAGGCTTCTGATGTTTGACGTGGATCTTAGGATTGATATGAGGAACTATTGTTTGAGGTCTAGGTTAGGTTAGGTAAGAGTGGCATTCCTTTACAGACTCACTTAGACAATTTCTAATTCCAGATACCACAGTAGTAGCGACATATTATGGCTTCTGATTGGAATCGTATCCAAGACCTCCCATTGGCAATACAAGCACGCTACCACTACAAATTTTTGTATAAAACCCCCAAGACGTTAGGTGGTTAGTTGAGATCAATTCCATTTTTGGAATGACCTAATGTTGAAAAATTTCATTTTTGAATTTTGTGAAGAAAGACTTCTTGGCATTCAAGCTCCAATTTTTTGAGTAAACCCTATAGATGAAAGGAAATAAGGCAAGGTTGCAAATGCAATTTTGCCCATTAACATTAACTAAAATTAAATCGGCTAGAAAGAATTTATCCTTGATATTTAGTAATTATATTTAAAATTTTTTTTTTTACAATATCTAATCTTTCTCACTCGATTTGTTCATTCTTATGAGGCAAATGATTTAAAATTTCCCATTTTGTAAAATTTTAAACTTGCATGTGTGAATTTCACAAATGACTCTAATTTACATTTCTTTATTGGGACTATGGAAAAAATATAACGTTTTTTAAAATTGCCACCACAATAGTACAGGGTCATTCCAATAGTCTATCAGGATGGCCACCACCATAAGGGGTGGTAGTCTAATGATTGCCAGTGATAAATTATTGCTGTGCTAGGCTAGGTCACTCTAATTGCGTTTCTAGGAAATTACTGAAGCTCTATGTTTTTTTTCTATCCCACAAAATGTTGATGATATATTCCCCCAAGTTCGATGGATGACTGAGTTTTATCGAAGTATAGATTTTAATGTAATTGAAACAGGTGAAGTATTGGAATAACACTTAAATCCATTAGCCAGCTAGGGTGTGCGGGGCAGGAGGGGAGAAATTCTAATGCCTTATTGAAATTTATTAATCTTATTTGGTTAAGTGTTTGTGGTAGGGCCACCAAGATAAGCGGTAAAAAAGGTGCATACAAGTTTCGCTTTGGAGGTGAATAGAGTATGTTTGAAGTTTTTTGTTACAAACTTGAAATTGGAAGGTATCAAAAAAGATTTGTATGATATGTGTTGAACTCGATAGGAAAAGAGTCGAAATAGGGCATTGTAGCACAGAGCAAATTTTAATGTGAAAAAAATGAGTGTAAAAACATCACGTGCAAAATCTCAGTCAAATCGGACGAGAATTACGCCCTCTAGAGGCTTAAGAAATCAAGACCCAAGATCGGTTCATATAGCAGCTATATCAAAACATGGAGCGATTAAAACCATACTTAGTGAAGTTGTTGAAAGTGATACCAAAACATCACGTGCAAAATTTTAGTCAAATCGGACGAGAATTGCGCCCTCTAGAGGCTCAAGAAGTCAAGACCCAAGATCGGTTTATATGGCAGCTATATCAAAACATGGACCGATTTTGCCCATTTGCAATCCCAACCGACCTACACTAATAAATAGAATTTGTGCAAAATTTCAAGCGCCTACCTTAACTCCTTCGAAAGTGAGCGTGCTTCTACAGACAGACGGACGAATATGGCTAGACGACTTAAAATGACTTGAGGATCAAGAATATAGGTACTTTATGGGGTCTTAGATGCATATTTTGAGGTGTTACAGAATGACGAAATTAGTATACCACCATCCTATGGTGGAGTGTATAAAACATTTATTTATTTATCCCATCCCATTTATAAAATTGTTAAGGAAACCGACTTTCATAGAGCCGAATGAAGTTAGCAATGGTGCTCACGGAATAATTTGGTATTATTCGAACTATACAACTGATTTTTCGAGTGTATTTATACCCTACACCACTACTGTGGTACAGGGTATTATAACTTAGTGCATTTGTTTGTAACACCCAGAAGGAAGAGAGATAGATACCGATCGACTCAGAATCACTTTCTGATACGATTTAGGTATGTCCATCCGCCTGTCTGTCTGTCCGTCTGTCCGTGTTAATTTGTGTACAAAGTACAGATCGCAATTTTCATCCGATCGTTTTACAATTTGGTTCAAACATGTTTTTCGGCCTAGAGATGAAGCCTATTGAAATTGGAGAAAAATCGGTACAGATTTGGATATAGCTCCCATATATATGTTCGTCCGATTTGCAGTAATGATGCAATAAAATTGTCATTTGTTAACCGATTCTTTCGAAATTTGGCAGGATTATGTTATGATTCTCGACATTACTGGTGAATTTCTCGGAAATCGGTTAAGATATAGATATAGATCTAATATATCTTATATACAAAAACCAAATTGTGTTTGTTTGTAGGTTTGTTTGTGTGTTCCTTATAGACTCAGAAACGACTAAACCGATTTTCTTGAAATTATCACTGATGGTGTCTAATGATCCCGTGGTAAAAATAGGGTACTTAATTTTTATACCCACCACCGAAGGATGGGGCTATATTCATTTTGTCATTTCGTTTGCAACACAGCGGAATATCCATTTCCGACCCTATAAAGTGTACATATATATTCTTGATCAGCGGAAAAATCTAAGTCGATCTAGACATGTCCGTCCGTCTGTCTGTCGAAATCACGCTACAGTCTTTAAAAATAGAGATATTGAGCTGAAACTTTGCACAGATTCTTTTTTTGTCCATAAGCAGGTTAAGTTCGAAGATGGGATATATCGGACTATATCGTGATATAGCCCCCATATAGACCGGTCCGCCGATTTAAGCTCTTAGGCCCATAAAAGCCACACTTATTATCCGATTTTGCTGAAATTTGGGACAGTGAGTTAAGTTAAGCCCATCGACATACTTCTGCAATATGGCACAGATCAGTCCAGATTTGGATATAGCTGCCATATAGACCGATCTCTCGATTTAAGGTTAAGTTTGCTCGAACTCGGTTCAGATTTTGGTATAGCTCCCATATATAAGTTCTTCCGATTTGGAGTAATATTGCAATAAAGTGGTTTTTTGTAAACTGATTCTCTCGAAATTTGGCAGGAAGGATTTTCTTATCATTCTCGACATTACTGGTTTTCATGGAAATCGGTTCAGATTAAGGTATAGCTCCCATATATACGTTCGCCCGATTTTAAAAAATATTGCAAGAAAGTGCTTATTTTTTAACCGATTCTCTCGAAATTCGGCAGGAAGGTTTTTTCTATGACTTTCGACATTACTTGTGAATTTCATAGAAATCCGTTCAGATTTAGAAATATCTCTCATATATACATATCTCCCGATTTTAACTTCCAGACTCACAGCAAGTGCATTTATTGACCAATCTTGCCAAAATTTGGCAAACGCTTTCCTCGACGACTACCAAATTATCTGAAAAGTTTGCTCGAAATCGGTTCAGAATTAGATATAGCTCCCAGATTTTGGGTAGTTTGCAATAATGTTGTCATTTGTCAACCGTAGTTATTACAGTTTCAACATTCAACATCCATCAAAATTGGTTCAGAATTGGATATAGCTCTGTACTTATAGGGTAGGTGTAGGGTATTATACAGTCGGGACCACCTTTTGCTCTTCCTTACTGGTTTTGTATGAGTATGTATTCTGCCCTATTTGCTGCACCGGATCTTCAATCGACAATTATGTGCTGTATATGCAAAATTTGGTTGCAAGTATGAATATTGTTTTTCTTATATTAAATTTCAAAACTCAGTTTGGCTTAGCTTAGGTTTGCCATAGTGAATGAACTACATACATAACATTGTGTAAGCCGTCAGTTTGCCATCGAATTCAAAGTGTTATATGACACTACAATAAAACGCTTGTACAAATAAATACTACAAACCCAAAGAAATTGCCTAAAACTTTTTTCATAAGACCAAAGGGAAACAAACATTCGGAAATAAAACAGATCGAGTTTGAATTCTAAAATTCAAGCTTCAGAAAAAAAAAACTATTAAAAAGGCGTTAGGTTCGGCCGGGACGAACTTTGGATACCCACCACCAAAAATCCGGTGAAAATTGCAAATCTTATGTCTTATAACAGCTTATACTAATAGGTATAAGTCATTGTATTGCAGAAGTATGTCAAGGGGCTTAACTTAAATCACTGTCCCAAATTTCGGCGACATCGGACAATAATTACGCATTTTATGGGCCCAAAACCTTAAATCGAGAGATCGGTCTTTATGGCAGCTATATCCAACTCTGATCCGATCAGGGCCAAATTGAAGAAAAATGTCGAAGGGCCAAAGACAACTCACTGTTCCAAATTTTAGCATAATCGGATAATAAATATGGATTTTATGGGCCTAAGACTCTAAATCCGAGGATCGGTCTATATGGCCAAATCTGGACCGATCTGGGCCAAATTGACGAAGGATGTTGAAGGGCCTAACGCAACTTACTGTCCCAAATTTCAGCAAAATCGGATAATAAATGTGGTTTTTTGGGCCTAAGACCCTAAATCGGAGGATCGGTCTATATGGGGGCTATGTCAAGATATACTCCGATATAACCCATCTTCGAACTTAACCAGCTTAGGGACAAAAAAAGAATCTGTGCAAAATTTCAGCTCAATACCTCTATTTTTAAAGACTGTAGCGTGATTTCAACAGACAGACGTGATTTCAACAGACAGACGGTCCATAACCTATATCAGGTTATGGACCGTTTCGGACCATGTTTAGTTTGAATGTTGGAAACCATAGTAGAAGTCGTTGTCGAAGTTGCGCTCTATAGGGGCTCAAGAAGTAAAATTGGGAGATTGGTTTCTATGAGAGCTGTATCAGGTTACGTGGTACAAAAAATCCGGCCAAATCGAATAAGAATTGCGTCCTTTAGAGCCTCAAGAAGTATAATCGGGAGATCGATTTATGTAGAAGCTATATCAGGTTATGAACCGATTTGGACCATATTTGACACAGTTGATGCAAGTCATAACAAAACACCCCATCTAAAATTTGTTGGATTTCTTGGATTGTCAAGAAGTCAACATCCGAGATAGGTTTATATGGCAGCTACGTCAACTTATGAACCGATTTGGACCATACTTAAACGGTTGTTGGGAGTCATAAAAAAAACAACCATACAAAATATCGCATAGCGCCCTTTAGAGGCTCAAAAAATATAATCCAGAGGTCGGTCTATGTGGGAGTTATATCAGGACATGAACCGATTTGGAACATATTTAACATAGTTGCTGCACAAGTCACAACAAAACACTGCATGCAACATTTCAGCTATATCGGATAATAATTGCGCCCATTAGAGGCTCCATAAGTGTAATCGGGAGATCGGTTTATGTGAAAGCTGCATCAGGTTATTGAAAGTTAAAACAAAACACCTCATATAAAATTTCAACCAAATCGGATAATAATTGCGCCCTATAGAGGCTTAATAATTCAAAACCAAAGATTGGTTTATACACTGATTAAGAGATTAAGATTTTACTTCATTCTTAGGATTTCAGCAAACGAGCCAAGGAACCAAAACTTTGAAATAAGATTAGGTTAGTTTAGGTTTAAGTGGCAGTCTGCCATCAGACTCACTTAGACGTTTTCGTCCATTGCGATACCACAGTAACGGACAAAATTTCTATGAAATTTTCCCTAAAGACAAAATTTCTATGAAATTTTCCCTAAAGACAAAATTTCTATGAAATTTTCCCTAAAGACAAAATTTCTATGAAATTTTCCCTAAAGACAAAATTTCTATGAAATTTTCCCTAAAGACAAAATTTCTATGAAATTTTCCCTAAAGACAAAATTTCTATGAAATTTTCCCTAAAGACAAAATTTCTATGAAATTTTCCCTAAAGACAAAATTTCTATGAAATGTTCCCTAAAGACAACATTTCTATGAAATGTTCCCTAAAGACAAAATTTATATTAAATGTTCCCTTAAGACAAAATTTCTATGAAATGTTCCCTAAAGACAAAATTTCTATGAAATGTTCCCTAAAGACAAAATTTCTATGAAATGTTCCCTAAAGACAAAATTTCTATGAAATTTTCCCTAAAGACAAAATTTCTATGAAATTTTCTCTAAAGACAAAATTTCTATGAAATTTTCCCTACAGACACAATTTCTATGAAATTTTACCTATAGACAAAATTTCTATGAAATTTTCCCTAAAGACAAAATTTTTATGAAATTTTACCTATAGACAAAATTTCTATGAAATTTTCCCTAAAGACAAAATTTTTATGAAATTTTCCCTAAAGACAAAATTTCTATGAAATATTCCCGAATGACAAAAGTTCTATGAAATATTCCCTAAAGACAAATTTCTATAAAATTTTCCCTTAAAGACAAAATTTCTATGAAATTTTCCCTAAAGACAAAATTTCTATGAAATATTCCCTAAAAACAAATTTTCTATGAAATTTTCCCTAAAATCAAAATTTCTATGAAATTTTCCCTTAAGACAAAATTTCTATGAAATTTTCCCTAAAGACAAAATTTCTATAAAATTTTCCCTTAAGACAAAATTTCCCTTAAGACAAAATTTCCCTTAAGACAAAATTTCCCTTAAGACAAAATTTTTATAAAATTTTCCCTAAAGACAAAATTTCTATAAAATTTTCCCTAAAGACAAAATTTCTCAAAGGACTTAATTTAGGTCTTAAGTTGATATTCGATCCCTATAGTATATAAACCTGGAAAGGTTTTATTTAAAAAAAATTGAAGTTGATAGACAGAGGTTATATCTCGCTTAATATTTTCTAAATTTGGGTATCAGATTGTCCATTTGTGATACCACATGAACGGAAGAAGGAAGATACCGTTGAAGCATACCATATTGCTTTAAAAAGCCCAAAAATTTGTGAGTGTTCACATTCGCTAAATTAGACAAGTTCTCAAAGAAATGATAAACTAAAGTGGCACTTCTCCTGACTGCTGGTGCACACACACAGAAGGTGTTCTATGGTCTCTTCTTCCTCGATGTCCCTATAGCTTCTGCAAAACTCGTTACTGGCAACCTTCAGTCTGTCAGCATGTTTTACGATTAGACAGTGACTTTTCATGACGGACACAATAACTGAGACGTCTGTTCTAGCCAATGACAGCAAAGCAGTAGGCCTCTTCAAGTCTAGATTAAGCCAATTAATTTGGAATGGTCACACACCCCCCTTTTTGGTACCATCTATCATTCGTTGCCCTTCGGGTCTGGTCCTAAAAACTTAGCTTACAGCTAGCTAGAGGCATAACCACAGATTCCAGTATTGCTGGCATGTGTAGAGTAGTTCCTAGTCTTGCAGGCTGGTCCGCTTTACAATTCCCTGGGATATTTCTGTGACCCGGCACCCGGAACAGGTGAATTTTGATCTATTCAGCCATCTCGTTAAGAGATCTGTGACAGTCGAGGGCGGTTTCTGTGTTCAGAAATACGTTCTGCAGGGATTTAATGGCTGCCTGGCTGTCTGAGAAGATATTTATGCCAATCGTCGTAATGACAGTATATCTTAGCCATTTCACCACCTCCCTAATTGCAAGGATCTTCGCTTGATACACACTGCAGTGGTCAGTTAACCTTTTCGATATGACCAGTTCTAGATCTTTAGAGTACACCCCAAAGCCCATCTGGTTGTTAAGTTTGGAACCATCCGTATAGAAGTCTATTGATCTTCTCAAGGATCTCCGCTTGATACACACTGTAGTGGTCGGTAAACTTTTTCGATATGACAAGTTCTACATCTTTAGAGTACACCCCAAAGCCCACCTGGTCGTTAAGTTTGGAACCATCCGTATAGAAGTCTATGGAACTTTTATTACCAGGGATATTGTAGTTCCAATCGGTTCTATCAGGAATAGTGGTACAGTACTTTTTATCAAAAATCGGCTCAGGTAGGGTGAAATCCACCCTGCCTGGAACATCGTATATTGTATGAAGGATAACACAGTGTCCGCAGCCGCCACATGACCAATGAGAAAGCTCCCTTAACCTCACGGCAGTGGTCGCTGTAATTTGCATAGCCACAATGTCCAGAGGCATTAAATGTACCATTAAATTCACTGCATCAGATGGTGTAGTCCTCAGTGCGGGTGTGATGCACAAACAAACCATCCTTTCGATCCGGTTAAGTATTGAGCAGTAGATGGACTTTAGGAACGCCGTCCACCAGACCACAACACCATATAGCATTATGGATTTGACAACTCCAGTATTCCCAATGCATGCCACGCGTTCTAAACCTCCAACTTTTGCCAATGGCTCTCTTGCAGTTGTACAAGGCAAGAGTTGCCTTTTTTGCCCTTTCCTAAATGTTGGATTTGAAGTTCAATTTCCTGTCCAGCAAAACACCCAGGGTATTTTGCGCTTTCTGTAAGTGGAACATTCTCTCCACCCAAGGAGACAGGTTCCACTGTAGGCAACTTGTATCTGCTAATCTTGTATCTTGCACGGCTTTATAACTAGACCACTTGCGGTAGAACACTTTGCTATTGCACCTAGAGTTTCCTGAAGTATATCTCTTATCAAATGGACCTAAAAACACCAATAAACCACTCCCACCAATAAGACCTCCATGTAGGTACAATATTTAGGTTACTGTTTATTCCCAAAATCAAGTTTGACAGCATTTTTGTATCATATTTACGGTCGTATTCACAAAACTTCATGAAGCCTTAGAGTTATTTGACAATTCTCTAAAGAAATAAACCTATTTCAAAACTACATTCATTAAGTTTTGTCAATGAATACCGGTTTTAGTTTTTTTTCCAAAACTTCTCCATTCTGACAATTTGTTTCTATAAACACAAAGTTTTTTGGTCATATAAATCAAATTTGAACCACTTTTTGTTTTGTTCTAAATATTCTTAATATCATAAAGAAATTTCTTTACTCGCAGTTGCTGACGGTTAAGGGTTGAACAATTTTCCATGCTCCACTTCGTTTGGGAATCTAACAAGTAGGTCTTAACTTTGTTGTTTACAGGAATTTTTCCGACCATATGGCAAACACTGCTTGAATGGGGGTGGGTAAGACATAAAAGTACATAGACAGGGAAACATCAAGTATACATTTTGTTGAGTCAAGTGTCTCCTTGGAAGGACACAACAACAAAGTGTAGTAATGAGAACAAAATTTCACTTACTTTTCCTCCATATTAAAGCCAGCCCCAAATAGACTTTGGGTAATTTAACTGTCATCAGCATTTGTTCGATTAAATGTTTCACTGATTATTAGTTTATTTTGTAAAGCTACTACTCGACTGGTCATGCCAGCAACCACACACTAAGCCCCCTTGATGTCGTAAATCAAAATTATTAACACATTGTATTTATGTTCGATTTTACAACATCATTTGGACGTTTATTTCAAGTGTCCATAAAAATCAATGATAATCTGGGCAAAATAATTAATCACAATCATTAAACTATCACGATAGGCCACAACAAATGGGAAATAACTGATGCTTTTAATGACCATATGTTAGCGTGAAATGCGATTTAATGGCACTTCTCATGGCATTTGTTGGCAGGCCTGCCTGCCCGGGCAGTAGCCAAACCAAGACGAATTGAATTCATCTTGAAAGTCTTTATTTAATGTTTCCAAGCGTAGCTTTTACCCACTTTGCCCGGCATGGGTTAGGAAAATTTGGCGGTAAATTGCTTTGTAAATTCACTACAAAATTTCTTTAATTTGCTTTGTTGTTGTTTCGTATTTTAGTATTTATTTCCAGAGAAATAAAAAAAACTAAGGCTCACTTTCACTTGCACTCAAGAATAAAACCGCACAAAAATTTTTTGCTTTTTTTCAACTACATCGAACGGATACGCTTGGTCTGGAATACACTATGTTGTCCGTTGTTGTCACTATGTCACCGCCACCGATCCGTTGTTAGCCCTTTTGCGTTGACTTGTCTAAGGGCCAAACAACACAAATGCTATTTAAAATACTTTATTTTGTTGTTGTTGCTATAGGTGTTAGCGATAATTTGGTTTGTTGCGACGACAAAGTTCCTAAAAGTTGACTCTGCGACTATCTACGTTAAACGACGACGTCTAAAGTAACTTTGCAAAGAAATGTCACAAATTTCTTCTTCTAAGTTGCTTAAAACACTGCTCGGTTGTCAACAACTAACATGCATTCACACACACACACACACACTAACACATTAAAAACAATAGCACAACTATGAAAAAACATTTTAATGTTCACACACTGCAGAGAGAGAGAGAGTGAGGAGAGAGCGAGATGGTACAGTGGGAAATGAAAAGGATAATAAACAATGGAGGAACAGTGTGGTGCATAGGTCAATAGCATGCTCATGTAACCTACGCCCAATCATTCAAAACCTTCAAACGCATATTCAGGCCGATTATAAGAATATGGTTCACCAAAGAAAGATATTTCGAAGGGTGACCTAAAATCTGAGACAAAAATGTAATTCACATGTGAACGACAGCGTCATCAAAAGATCCCTTAATGATATATAGACAATAATCTTCATATAGAACTTCAATGAATACATTTTGGGAACAGAGTACCAATCTGACAAGAACAATTGTTCGGGGGGAACTCTCATCCCCCAATATCGGACTCAAAAGCTAGGTAAACGGAAGTGAGAAAAGAAGAAGTGTAAACTTGTCCGATTTTGATGAAATTTCATATATTCATTACTCAGAGCATTTATATTGACGTAGTAATTTTTTTTTTTTAAATTTTTAACGAATTTTTTTAAATTTTTAAAAACAGCTTTAAAAATATTTGAACAAAATTGTGAAAAAGTTTATTTATTTTACAACAATTTAGCGAAGAAAAGTCGATTTCAATGACTTTGACATAAAATCGTACCTGCTGTCAAAAGTAGTAAGCTTATCGCAACACATTTATTTTTATACACTCCACCATATGATGGGCGTATACTAATTCCATCATTACGTTTGTAACACTTCGAGATATGCAGCTAAGACCTGACAAAGTATATGTATTCTTGGTCGTAATGACATTTTAACTCGATCTAGCCATGTCCGCCTGTCTGTCCGCCCATCCGCACGTCCGAAAAATCAAAATCACGTAAACTTTCGAAATAGTAAAGATAGGCGCTTGAAACTTTGAACAATTGAAATTGAAATTTTGAAAAATTAGTGTAGATCGCTTGGGATTGCAAATGAGCCAAATCGGACCATGTTTTGATATTGCTGTCATATAATGCGATCTTGGGTCTTGACTTCTTGAGCCACTAGAGGGCGCAATTTTTATCTGATTTGGCTTGAATTTTGTACGTAGTTTTATAGTGTCACTTCCAACAATTGTGTTAAGTATCGTTCAAGTCGGTTCATGGCCCGATATAGCTCTCATAGCTGATCTCGATTTCGATCTCTAGACTTCTTGACCTTCTAGAGAGCGCAATTCTCATCCGATTTGGCTGAAATTTTGCACATATTGTTTTGGTATCACTTCCAACAACTGCCAAGTGTGGTCTAAATCAGTCCATAAACTGATATACCCGCCATATAAACCGGTCTCCCGATTTCCCTTTTTTGGCCTCTAGAGGGCGCAATTTTTAACAAATTGGGTTGAAATTTTGCATATGTCGTTTTAGTATGACTTCCAACAATTGTTCCATGTATGGTCTAAATCAGTTGATAATCTGATAAAGCTGCCGTAAAAACCGATCTTCCAATTCGACTTTCTCAGCCTCTGGAGGGCGCAACTATTATTCGATTTGGCTGTAATTTTGTAGGTGGTGTTTTTCTATGACTTCTAAAAGCCGTGATACGCACGGTCCAAATCGGTCAATAACTTCATATAGCTCATATATATTTGAAAAAGACATTCAAAGAACTTGAAAAATGCGATCAATGGTGGAGGGTATGACCGGACTTAGCACGTTTTTTACTTATTTAACATCTAAACTATCATATGCAACAACACACTAAAAGGGTTTCCAGAATTTTTACAACATTTTTTGTTTGATTTTTTATACCTACCACCATAGGATAGGGGGTATATTCATTTAGTCATTCCGTTTGCAACACATCGAAATATCAATTCCCGACCGTACAAAGTATACATATTTCGGATCATCGTAAAATTCTAAGGTGTCCGTCCCTCTGTTGTAATCACTCTACAGCCTTTAAAATTTGTTATATTGAGCTCAAAATTTGGCACAGGTACGTCTTATTGCTGCATGCAGACCGATCCTCCGATAAAGGTTCTAAAGTCCATAAAAGCTTTATTTGTTACTAGATTTCTCTAAAATTTTAAACAGTGAGTTATTTTAAACCTTGCGACATCCGAAATTTGGAACAGGGCCTTCAGGGTTATGACTTCCAGGACGGTAAGGTCACGGACGGAGTGTATGAAGAGGATTACCGCCTTCTCTATGGAGGGTACGGTCCCAAAAGTTTGGTCGCCTGGCCACAATGGAGTAAGGACGAACGAAAGGGTAGACGAATTGACCGTAAGGGTCAGAGGTTTGCCAATAGTAAATTTGACAAATGCGAAGTCCATCCGGGAGTCCCCCTCCGAGTTAGGGGCTTGAGCAACGAACGTTCATGTATCACTGCGAAGCAATGAACTGGATCGTGAGAAGACGAGTCTATTACTGAGAGAAAGTTGAAATGACGCCAGTATGGCTTATAGTATCTTTATGGGTCACATTTATGCAGAACTGGTGCGCCAAGCGACGAAGTGTGTAGGGCATGTGCGGAAGATCATGAGGCGTTGGAACATTTACTAAATATATGAATGCTTGTCTTTCACGGCTAACAGACTCCGGCTCTTGGGTGCAGATTGCAGGCTTGAAACAAGAGTGGATAACTATTTAGGAACTTTTAAGCAGCTCTCGGAATATTTGACAAGACTGTCTTTGGAATTGCAATTTCAATTCGGCCATGAAAATTCCACTGTGGGATAGGGGCAAACTTCTCACACATCAGTGAGTACAAATCTTGGATAAAACTTGTTAAGGGGGCAGACTCGCCCCAAAAACTTTCCTATCGAATATGTAGATTAGTATATTAGGGGACTCAATTGAACGATGATTGGGAATAGCGTACGAATTTGATATTAAAATTTCGCTTACTGAGAAAATCTCATTGAAAATTTGCATTCGGCTGTGCCGAATGTTATATACCCTTCACCATAGATGCCATTTGTCAAGTTCTTTGGACGGTTTATGAGCAGCAACTAAAAAAGGGTAATGGGAGGTCAGAACAAGAAATTACCATAGATTGCAACCTCTAGAGGCTCAAGAAGTATATGGGAGCTATATCAGTTTTTGGACCGATTGGGACATATATCTATTGGAGGTCAGAGACAAAAAGTCATAGTGTAAGATTTGAAGACGGATAAGAATTGGTCCCTCAAGAAATACAATCTGGAGATTGGTGTATATATAAAATTTTGAGTGGCTGAATTTAATCGGGACCGTACAAGCTGTCATGACAAAGACCGTAGTAGTTGACTATTCGATGTGTTACAAACGTTCCATCATTCCGTTCCATTAATCGCATGGTGGAGTGTATAAAAACGGCCCGAATCTTGGGAAACCCCTTACATGAACTCTGCAAACAATTTCAACAAATCAGCATAGTTGAAGAATATATGTGAATTGTACGTACCAAATGCCTGCTAAATCAGGAATTAATGGAAGATTCTGGGGGTTGTAGAAGTCTAATCGGGGGATGGGTTTGGTTTATATTGGAGCAACATTAGTTTATAGACTTATTTGGACCTTACTTGGGACAGTTGTTGGAAGACTACATGTAAAATCTCAGCCAAATCGGTTAACCATTACGGCTTCCATGAGCTCAAGATGTCAAATCGGGGGATCGGTTTATATGCGAGCTATATTCAAATCTGTTTGCCCCTGTTCCTTAATGTAATGTTCATGGGCAATGATATGGCCCATTTGCATTCCCCATTGGCCTACATCAATAAGAAGTATCTGAGCAAAACTTCAAGCGGATGTTTTCATTCGTTCGAGTGCTGTCGTGATTTCGA
This sequence comes from Stomoxys calcitrans, assembly GCF_963082655.1. Taxonomy (NCBI): domain Eukaryota; kingdom Metazoa; phylum Arthropoda; class Insecta; order Diptera; family Muscidae; genus Stomoxys; species Stomoxys calcitrans. The sequence goes on along the minus strand of NC_081554.1, from coordinate 37,433,979 downwards.
CAGACTGTCAGGCGGATGGACGAAGATAACTATAACGACTCTGAATGTCGAGACGATCAAGAATATATATATGTATTATGGGGTCCTATATCAGTATTTCGAGGTGTAACAAACACGATGATTTTGATTCGTAGTCCCCCATCCTATGTTGGTGGTCATAAAAATGTCATAAAGCCCAATGGGCGTTCTGGCCTAATGTTCAAAAACAATTTTTGGGCTTTACGTCCCCTATGCGTTATGATCGTTTATCTTAAGACAAACAAATTTTGGAGACGCCTACAATGTTTAAGACCTCCTTCGTCGATTGGTATGTCGATTTTGTTTGGGGTTTTCTCCAACGGCAAATTTTCGATGAAATTTCCTCTAAATTGAAAATTTTGTCATTTTGAATCTGGTACTGAGTATACGACTATATATGATTTCTTTATCCACCACTATGGGATAGGAGATTAACCTAATTTTCTAAGTCGATCTAGGCAAGTCCGTTCATCTGCCCGAAATCACTAAAGCGTTCGAATGGATACTAAACTACAAAAACTACTACATTTCCCATGAACATTCCATTAAGGAACAAGGGATACTTCTATCATATCATTGATACTTCTCTCATATTAATGTTTTAAGCTCAATGATAAGGGGCCTTTATTTTTATGCCGAGTGCGAATGGCGTGCCGCATAGCGACACCACTTGGTACATAAGCTTTAACATGGCAGGATACCTCGCAAATGTAGCCAGCATTAGTAAGGGGATAACCAACGCTGAAAAATTTTCTGATATTCGCTCTGGGATTTGAACCCAGGCGCTCGGCGTCATGCTAACCTCTGCGCCACGGTGACCTTCGAATGGACAAATTATAAACATTAAGTTTTCATAAAAAGCAATCTTCCTAATTGATCTATTGGGTCCAGAAAAGTGGTTGTTGCTCGTTATGGCAGAAATTTGGTGTCCTTAAGCGTCCTTAGCTTATAGCTTTCTAGCCTTCACCGAAAGGATTATTTAGGGCAGATTTAGTTACCATATAAATGGATCGCCGTATTCAACTTATCGCGCACCTCAGTTTTGGCCTCGGCTAAAATTATGCCCCGCAACACCCATAATAACAATGGCCGGGATAACAATGGCCGTAGCGCAAAGGTTACCATGTCCGCCAATGACGATGAACGCCTTGGTTCGAATCCTGGCGAGATCATCAGAAAAATGTTCAGCGGTTGTTTTCCCCCTCCTAATGCTGGCAACATTTGTGAGGTACTATGCCATGTAAAACTTCTCTCTAAAGAGGTTCGCCTTCGAACTCGGCTTTGAAAAAGAGGCCCCTTATCATTGAGCTTAAACTTGAATCGGACTGCACTTATTGATATGTGAGAAGTTTGCCCATGTTCCCTAGTGGAATGTTCATGGGCAAAATTTGAAAATTTGCATTTGATAGGTGAAAAAATGGAAACCACCTCCCAAAATGATTCACATATCATTGGCATTGGCTTCCCTAGTTTCAGCACTTTCGAACCTACCGCATTTGTAACTTGTTGAAGATTTTTTACTGTCACTCAATTTTGGAATTGTCGTGGGTAACCTCGAAACCCCCCTTTTTGCCATCCACATTTCTAGCAGTTTTCTTTAACAAACATTTAAAACACGCCACATCAGTTTATAACCGTTTTTAGATTATCTGTTAAATAAATAAAACTTTATTAATCACTTCCTATTTCTTACGTGAAAAAAAGCAATATTTTGATCTATCCACCCACTGTGTGGCGCGCGCATTTTTTAAGGCACACACACATATTTTAACTCACTATGCAAGCAACAATGTTTATATAGAAGGACGTCAGCACTGTTTGACACCAAAACAACACATCGATCCGTCGTGCTTTATTCCTTCCATACACTTCTGAAACAGGCTCGTTCTCTTTGCCCAAGCACTACTCTAGGAAAATGTAATTGACTCAAGTGTACAACATGGCAATGTTTGCCGCGTTTACTTTAGTAGTTGTTTTTAAGGGGGGATTGGAGGCAAAAAAAGGACGAAAAATGTATAACTATGAATAAAAAAGCACATGTATATCTTAAACCCCATAAAACCCGCACACATACACCCATGAACATAGAGATGGATACTACACCCATCATAATAACAACAGCACAACACATAGTTTGAGGCCCCCAAAAACACAAGTAAAAAAAAATGTATAGAAAAAAACACAACGAAAACAAAAAGGAACCATGCCAAAAGCATGTTGTTTGTTTTAGGAAAACAAGTGGTTGCCGGGGCAATGTTAGTGGGAGATTTGGTTGTCAGTCAGTGTATGTTGGTGGTGGTGCATTTAAGTGAATTCTTGTGTTAATGTATGTGATAGTAAAGGAGTAAACTTGTTCTCACCACAGGTACTCTCACTTGTGTGGTGAAAAATATTCATAAACAAGTTTTATTTATTTATAAGAGCGCCAGGGGACAAGAGAAGAGTCTCAGAGAATGCAAATAAAAGAAAAGCATGATGTATGATTTCAACGTAGAGCGTACATTGCTACACGTGTATGTAATTCTAAATAAGAGTTCATTCGCTTAACAAAACATAATCATATCCGTTTCCCTTAAAGCCCAGTAGCAAGTGCTTCTAGTGTCAAGGGGGAAAAAGTGAAAACCAAGCAATTTGTAGAATTTGGAAGGTTGATTATATAGAGTTATTAATGTTGGTTATTTTCACACAATTATTTTTTTTTTATTTTTAATTGTTGAGAAATATTTGAAGAGACAATTGCTGCTTTCTCTAGACGTTTAGGGCGAAAAATATATAAAAGACCTATATTTGTCACAATTGAAGATAACCGTTTCATAATCTGTTTAATTTTAATAAATTTTTGCGATCTATATAAGCAACACGGGGGGACTGTATACTGTAATTGAAGGTAGGGAAAAGTAATCAACCTATTTACAATTTTTATAACCTCCACCGTGTGAGTTTACTAATTTCGTCATTCTGTTTGTAACACCTCGAAATATTCAACTAAGACCCCATAAGGTAAATATATTCTTGATCCTCATGACAATTTAAGTCGATCTAGCCATGTCCTTCCGTCTGTCTGTCGAAAGCACGCTCACATTCGAAGGAGTAAAGCTAGCCGCTTGAAATTTTGGACAAATACTTCTTTTTAGTGCAGTTCGGTTGGGATTGTGAATGGGCCCTATCGGTCCATGTTATGATATATTGCCCAAAAAGTAATTGCGGATTTTTTAAAAGAAAGTATATGCATTTTTAATAAAACTTAGAATGAACTTTAATCAAATATACTTTTTTTACACTTTTTTTCTAAAGCAAGCTAAAAGTAACAGCTGATAACTGACAGAAGAAAGAATGCAATTACAGAGTCACAAGCTGTGAAAAAATTTGTCAACGCCGACTATATGAAAAATCCGCAATTACTTTTTGGGCAACCCAATAGCTGCCATATAAACCGATCTTGGGTCTTAACTTCTTGAGCCACTAGAGGGCGCAATTCTCAATCGTTTGGGCTGCAATTTCACACGAAGTGTTTTGTTTTGTGCTAAGCATGGTTGAAATCGGTATATAATCTGACACAGCTGTTATATAAACCGATTTGGGTTCTTGACTTCTTGAGCCTCTAGATGGCGCAATTTGTATCCGATTGGGCTGAAATTTGGCATCATGTGTTTCGTTATGACTTCCAATAACTGTAATAAGTATGGTTCAAATCGGTCCATAACCTGATATAGCTGTCATATAAACCGATCTTGAACCGTGACTTCTTGAGCCCAAAGAGGGCGCAATTCTAATCCGATTTGGATTGTTTTATTATGACTTCCAACAACTGTGCTAAGTATGGTTAAATCGGTTTATAACCTGATATTGCTATCATATAAACCGATCTGGGATCTTGACTTCCTGCGCCTCTAGAGGGCATAATAATTATCCGATTTGGCTAAAATTTTGCGTGACGTGTTTTGTTATGACTTAAAAAAACTGTGCTAAGCATGGTTGAAATCGGTCCATAACCTGATATAGTTGTCATATAAACCGATCTGGGATCTTGACTTCTTGAGACTCTAGAGGGCGTAATTCCTTTCCGATTTGGCTTCTCCCATAACCATCGATATACGTGTCAAATATGGTCTGAATCAGTCTATAGCCTGATACAGCTCCCATATAAACCGATCTCCCTATTTTATATCTAGAGCCCCTAATGGACCCAATTCTTATTCGAATTGTTTAAAATTTTACACAATGACCACATCGGTCTCTAACATTCAATTCAATTATGGTTCGAATGGGATCCATGGTGGAAGGTATACAAGATTCGGCCCGGTTGAATAGCACGCTTTTACTTTCTTTTAATTTTTTTGAAAGCAATTGATCTTCACTTCTTGAGCCTTCAGACTGCGCAATTTTTATCCGATTAAGCAGAAAATTTGCATGAAGTTTTTTTGTTTCGTCTTCCAATAACTATGCCAAGTATGGTCTTAATCGGTTTATAACCTCCCATATAAACCGAGCTCCTGATTCTTATCCGATTTGGCTGAAATTTTGCTCAATGACTTCCAATATGGTCTTCAACATCCAAACCAAGTACGGCCTGAATCGGTCTATTACCTGATATAGCTTTAACAACATGGCAAATTTTATCCGATATCCTTTGTTTGCCTATAAAGAGATATCGGAAAAAGAACTTAACCAATGCGATCCATGTTAAAGGGTATATAAAATTCGACCCGGTTGAGCTCAGTATGCTTTTACTTGTGTTATTATAAAACGGTTGGCCAATAATTAATTTATACTAATTGCATATAACAAGTTCAGTATTTAATTGCTTGTCAATCAATTCGATAGCAACCTTACAGTAAGCTTCAACTGATAGTGTTAGTCAATGAAGTTTTAATTTAATTCCCCTCATTGACTGAAAAGTCAACCAAAACGTGAAGAATAAGAAAATCTGAACTGCGGATTCTGGACTTCAAAGAGACTCCACTGTTATACATAAGGAGAGGAAGAAAGGATTTCTATTAGAGGACATTTCGTTGAAAATTTATTTGTAAAACAATTTTATTGATAATTTGGAATATTTTTATACCCACCACCATAGGATAGGGGTTGTTGTTGTTGTAGCCACATTTTAATGTGGTGGTAGCGATCCCCGTCAAGCTCCTGTAGGTTAGCAATCTCGTAGCAGTCCAAAGGACCAATCGACGCGGGAACAGGTTGGCCATTGGTCATTTAAAGACGCCTATAACTTGCCTTGTCATCTAGAGCATCATAGGCACTCAGTATTTGTGCAAGAGCCGGTGCCACCAGACCTCTCCTCTCGATACCTCGGATTGTCCGAGACTGCCGTTGTAGCTACTCCGTATGGAGCATTCCACTATCCGCAACCTGTGGACGCGTCCCGTAGCTCGCAGCTAAGCTTCTCGTGACAGCTATGAACACCACAAATATCGGACCTCTACGTTTCAGCTTGTATGATGGTCCAGCTATCCCGTGCCGGGATAGGATGAGGGTATACTAATCTAGTCATTCCGGTTGTAACACTTCGAAATATTCCTCTAAGACCCCATAAAGTGTATGTACTATTGATCGTCTCGACGTTCTGAGTCGATGTAGTCATGTGCGTTCGTCCGTCTCTCGAAATTACGATAGCGGTCGAACGCGTAAAGCTAGCCGCTTGAAATTTAGCAGATACTTACTATTGGCGTGGATCATTGGGGATTGCAAATGGGACATATCGGTTCAGATTTGGATACAGATCCCACATAAACCGATCTCCCGATTTGACTTATTGAGCACCTGGATGCCGCAATTTTCCGATTTGGCTGAAATTTTGCATGTTGTGTTCTGTTATGAATTCCAACAACTCTGCCAAGAACGGTCCGAATCGATCTGTAAACTGATATAGCTCCCATATACCCCGATCTCCCGATTTGACTTTTTCAGCCCTTACAAGCCGCAATTTGTGTCCGATTTGACTGAAACTTTGCACGTGTTGTTCTGTTAAGACTTCCAACAACTATAATAAGTACGGTCCGAATCGGTCTATAACCTGATAAATCTCCCATATAAACCGATTTGGCTGAAATTTGACATGTAGAGTTCTGTTTTGACTTCAAACAACTGTGTCAAGTACGGTTTAAATAGGCCTATTACCTGACATAGCTCCCATATAATCCGATCTCCAGATTTGACTTCTTGAGCCTCTGGAGCCGTCCTTGTTTGTCCGATTTGGCTGAAATTTTGCATGTAGTGTTCCGTTATGACTTCCAATAACTGTGCTAAGTACTGTACAATTCGGTCTATAATCTGATATAGCTCTAAGGTAAAACCGCAATTTTTGCCGTATTTGGCTGAAAATTTGTATGTGGGGTTCCTTTATGACTTCTAGCAACTGTGTCAAGTACGGTCTAAATCGGTCTATAACCTGATATAGTGTCATATAACCCGATCTTCCGATTTGACTTCTTGAGCCTCTGGAAGAAGTATTTAATTTTTGTCCAATTTGGCTGAAATTTTGCATGTAGTGATTTGTTATGAACTCCAACAACTATGCTAAGTATGGTCGGAATCGGTCTATAACCTGATATAGCTCCCATATACCCCGATCTCCCGATTTGACTTTTTGAGCCCTTACAAGCCGTAATTTTGTCCGATTTGGCTGAAATTTTGCATGTAGTATTCTGTTATGACTTCCAAGTATGATCTGTACCAAGTACGGTCTGAATTGGTCTATAGCCTGATATAGCTTCCATATAAACCGATCTCCCGATTTGTCTTCTTGAGTCCTTATAAGCCGCAATTTTTGTCCAATTTGGCTGCAATTTTGCATGCGGTGATCTGTTACGACTTTCAACAACAGTGCCATATACGGTTCAAATCAGTCTATAACCTGATATAGCTCCCATGTAAACCAGTCTCTCGATCATCCTTGTTCGGTTCCTAGAAGCTTTAATCTTTGCTGATTTGATAGAAGTTTGGTATGTAGAATTAAATTATGCCCTTCAACTAAGTTTATTTTGAATAAATTTCTAGCAGAATTCATGGTGGTGGGTTCCTAAGATTCGTCCCAGCCAAACTTAGCACGCTTTAACTTGTTTTTTTTTTTTAAGATAATATGCTAAATATAAAACAACACTTCCTGAGTCGTTCTGTCAATGACCGTCCATTCGCCTTTCGAAATCACGATAGTGGTCGAACGCATAAAGCTAGCCACTTGAAATTTTGCACAGGTACTTCTTATTGATGTAGGTCATTGGGGATTGCAAATGGGCCATATCGGCTCAGATTTGGTTATAGCCCCCATATAAACCGATCCCCGGATTTACGTCTTCAGCCATTAGAAGCCTCAATTGTCATCCGATTTGGCTGAAATTTGGAACAAAAACTTAAATTATGACTTTTAACATCCATGCCAAGTATGATTCGAATTGGTCTGTAAACAGATATGGCCCTCATATAAACCGATCCCCGGATTTGACTTCTTGAGCCATTAGGAGACTAAATTTTCATTCGATTAGCCTGAAATTTGGAACGAAGACTTGAACAATTGACATTCAACATCCATGTCAAGTTTGATTCGATAAACAGATATGGCCCCCATATAAACCGATCCCCGGGTTTGACTTCTTGAGCCCTTAAAAGCCTCATTTTTCATCCTATTAGGCTGAAATTTAGAACAAAAACTTTCAACATCCATGGCTATTATGATCCGAATAGGTCCACAAACAGATATAAACCGACCGTCGGATTTGAGTTCTTCAGTTCTAAGTAGCCTAAATTTTTACCTGATTTCACTGAAATGTGGCCCAAAAATCGATCTTATCACTTACAACATCACTGCCAAGTTTTATCCGAATCGGTCAATATGGTGATATAGGCCTCCTAAGTACGGATATGCCGATATGACTTCTTGAGACCAAAATAATTCAAACTCACACAAACTCAGTTAATAAGGGTATATTTTTAGCGGAATCCATGTGGGTGGGTGCCCAAGACTCGGACCGGCCGAACTTTGCACGTTTTTACTTGTTCGAGGTTACTTTTTTGTATTTAGAGCACACAACAAGCCGACTACTGGCTAAGGTGTTGTCCAAAGTGGCATGGGTTAGATTAACATTCGCACACTCTTTTCAATCTAACTTAATCCAGCCTATATATGACATTTCCGAATGTTGCTTCTAAAACAGTGGTGCACAATATTTAAATTTCTTTATGCTAGCCTTGAGGCTCAACTCACATGTATTCTTATTCTCTTAGTTTCAGTCTTTATTGCGACAGCAACGAATAAACGTGCGTGTGAGTGTACGTATCGTTTTTTTGTTTTCATTTTAAAAACAGTGTTTTTCACTAAAAAAGGAAAAAATATTATTATATTATTTTGTCCGATTAATTAAATTTCATTCAAAGAGAGTTTTATAAAAAATTATGGATGCATGCAATCTTACTTTTTATATTTCTTTCATTAATCTCCCAAATGGGGAGATATACTGGCTCATTTCATTTTGTGCACCACTGTTCTAATGTAAGTTTTGCACTCAGAATGCATTAAAATCAATTTCCGTTACTTTCAATTTGCTCTCACAAAACATGCCACATTAATACACTCTTACATTTCCAACACACTTAGTCTGAGAGAGACTACCGAACTGCAAATAGATTTTAAACGTCAAAGTGCGAAAGAGAAAATTTTTACTCTTTGCCTAAGAGAACTTGTTATGGAGTAGAAGAGCGTAAAGACCCAAAGACAACAGCACAAAAAGTTCCACGTTAATTAAGATATGAGCGAGAAGATTAAATTTAAACTGATTTAGTAAGTTAATATTCCATAACGCAAACAAATCAGTTTTCCTTCCTCATAACTGTTGCTATGTTGTTGGCATGTTGGTGCGGATGGGGGTAAAGTACATTATGTTGATGCTGGGGGGAAAAACCTAACACATATGTATGTTGAATAAAGTGTTGTTGGTGCACAATAATAATAATAATAGTAATAAAATATAAACATGAACGGGGACATAATCAAAAACATACATAGAAATACAACTGTCTTGCACAGTGGGCAAAATATAAAAAAATGTAAATGCTACTGCATTGCCGAAGACATATGAAATAATCCAAAAAGTGGTGGTAAAATTAAAGCATATTGAGCAAACTGGAAAAATTAAATAGTTTTTCCTAAATAGGAATCTTTGTTAAATACCTTAAATAATTAATTTTTCAACTATTATATTTTTTGTTGACATTACATGTGCACGTGTACCAATTGGCAAGGTCGTCAAACAAGCAGAGGCGTTACTTATTAACAACTATAAAAAGATAAAAAATATCCAAAAAAAAAAAAATGTTTACTTTAGATGACATACATTCACTTAAGATAGTATGCAGGTATAGTTTTAGAATTTTGATATGCACACACACACATGCATACAACAAAGCTTCAAGAATATGAAACTTTTTGGCGCGTTAAAAAAAACTGTTATCTGCCATCTGCACTAGCCGAAAAAAATCAAGAATATGATTAGAAAAGCAGCAAAATGTCGATGGCATCAACTGTGAAACGGAGAAAAGTTTAAAACGACTGCAAGAAACCGTTAAATGTTTGCGCCGTTTCGTTATGCAAGTGTTGGTGGTCTTCACTGACAGTATCAACAGGCAGTGGAGAAGTCACCATCACTGATAATTGGAACAAAGCAAACGTAACCACAAACAAAGGCATATGATTTGACAGGCATTGAAAAAAAATTGAGACTTTGACAAACTACACCCATGTATATAGGTGTATGTATGTAGCATCAAATATGCAAATTCATGAAGATTCATTCATTACAATAACAAATCACCGGAGGGTAGGGCATTATGAAACTTTTGGAAAAAACTGAAAAATCATTTCAATACACGCAAAAAAATATTCTAAGAGTTTGTATGCAACAATGTCGTTAAAGGATGGAAAAATAGTAGGTACCTATATCAGCGTAAAAACTTAAATTTTGGTCCAACTTTTTTCTACATGTCTAACTTTTTTCCACATATTCCGATCTCCCGATTTAAGGTCTTGGACCGGTAAAAGACTAATTAATTATCCAATTTCGCGTAGTGAGCTTTTTTAGGCTATTCGAAGCCCGTGCCTAATAGGGTTCAGATCGATCTATATTTGTGTATAGCTGCCATATATGTATGTATACTGATCTTCCTATTTAAGTTTTTGGTCTAATAAAGATGCATTTATTAAACGATTTCGCTGAAATTTGGTATATTGATTTGTATAAGGCCATTATATATCCTTCCCGAATATGGTAGGGTTCAGATCGATCTATATTTGTATATAGCTGCCATATATTTATGTATACTGATCTTCCTATTTAAGTTTTTGGCCTAATAAAGATGCATTTATTAAACGATTTCGCTGAAATTTGGTATATTGATTTTTATAAGGCCAATATATATCCTTCCCGAATATGGTGGAGATCGGACAACATTTACATATAGCTGCCAGAAAGACCAATATTTTGTTTTCCCGTCTTCAAGAGTAAACTGTAGTAGTTTGGTCCAAATGGGACCATATTTCGATATAGTTGATATGGGTTCATAAATAATAAAGTTTTTATAGGATTGTGAAGAAAATTTGGTTATGTATACCTATACATGAGGTGGTGGGTATCCAAAGTTTATCGCGGCTGAACATAATGCCTATCAAAGCCTTGCACAAAACCATTTACAAATTACTTGCTGTACTCGCTGCATATGAAAGCATGTTCAAAATATGAACTAATCACACAAATCGTTCGCAAACTGTTTGTTTTCTCATTACGGATGGTTCAAAACTAAACGACCAGGTGGGATTTGGGTTGTACTTTAAATATCTAAAACTGGTCATAACGAAAAGGTTATCCGATCCTTGCAATTAAGGAAGTGTGTTCAGAAGTACGTTCTCCCTGGAGAACGTATTTTTGAACACAAAAACCGTCTTCGACTGTCACAGATCTCTCAACGAGATGGCTAAACAGTTCAAAATTCACCTGTTCTGGGTGCCGGGCCACAGAGATATCCCAGGGAATTGTAAAGCGGATGAGCTTGCGAGACTAGCTGTGAGGACATCGAAGAAAAAGAGACTATAGACCACCTTCTGTGTGTGTGTCTCGCACCAGCAGTCAGAAGATGTTCCACTTTAGGTTCTCATTTCTTTGAGAACCTGTCTGTAGCGGATGTGAACATTCCCAAGTTATTGGGCTTTTTAAAGCGATCTGAATGGTTCAACGGCAGGAACTTGAAGGCATCTTCCTTCTTCTATTCCTGTGGTATTACAATAAACGAAAACGTCTAAGCAGACTGTCACTTAAACCTAACCTAACCTAACCTCATAGAAAAAACTTGGTGCGTGTGTGTTTACCCAAGATTTTGCCACATCACCACGTTACCGTCGCAAGAGTTTCCTACTACGAAATCAGACGACAAGAAAAATAGTATCCAAATACATGCATTGTACAAAGTGCACTCACTGAAATCCGAATCAATCTTTCTTTTTGCTGAAGGACTCATTTTATGCATTCATTCATCTCGTTACTTGGTGTCTTGTTTATCAGTTTTACTCAGTTCTCAATTGTCTCATACAATGATGTTGTATTTTTAAACGAAGAGTTCAGTTCTTGAAATAATCTGTGACTGTTAGTGTGTCTTGAAAGCAGAAATGATGGTCTTAAGCAGGCCTTTGATGCCTATTTATTTGTTTCATTTCTTAAAGCTCACAACAAGCCGACTACTGGTTTATGAATGGACAGGTTAAGATCAGCACTCACTTGTCGACCTACAAAGAGGGAAAAAGTTCCCCTTCAGGATTTAAGATCTGACAACCGTTATATATTTTTCTCTAAGTGCAGTCATAGAAAAATACCCAATTCCAAATATACGTTAAAAACAAAGCACAACAAAGAGCAGTCAAAAAAAAAACGAGAAACAGCAACTTAACAAAATAAACAACAATACACGATAAGAAAAATATAATGAAAGCAAGAATGAATGAAAGAAAAAAAGGGAAAACAAAAACAAAATAACGCTCCAGACATTTCATTTCATATGCAAAATACCCAAAAAGAAAAAAACGTACATATTTCAAAATCATTAATTTTTTGTGTTTGTATTGAAACTTGATGTTGTTTTGGGTACATGTTTGGCATACAATCGCTCACACACAACCATACACATATAGGCTTTGAAATACGCTCGAAAGCAGATAGCTTAGATGGGTTTATATGTGTGTATGTAAATGCGACAATCTACCAAAGCAAACCAAAAGTCTGACTGACTGTATGTAGCAGCGGCAGCAGCAACCGAAAGTAACATCAATAAAGTCAGAAACAAAGGTAAAATAAATAAGCCAAACATTCGTACATACATTCATGCACACACGGTGAGTTGCCCCACCAGCCCCATACACACACACACACACACGCACTAAGCAAACAATATAATAATAACATCATAACAACATTCGGTAATGTCATCATAGAACGAACAACAACAACAACAACAAAATATCGAATACCACCTATACGATGTGGGGACAAAAAACATAAGCACGCGCTTATATACTACAACAAACCCACTACAACACCAAGACCCAACAACCTCACCACAGAGCCAAGTCGCGACTTTACTCATCATATTAGCGCTCCCCTTACCTTTTTCTTTCATAGATAATCCCATGGCATGATGTTGTTATACTCACGTGCATATCGTACGTAGGTACTCTCGCTTTTCGTAAATGACTTTGAGATGAGTAGTACCCAAAGCCATGATTGTCTTCTCTATTTGCATACGAGAGAAGTATGTTTTCTTTGGTTTCAAGAATGTTGAAGAGTCACAAATAAACTACTTTCAAACTGATATATTTATTGCTAAATTCAGCAAGTTTAACACATGGTAGAGTTGAATAAAATAAATTTTAGTATTTAATTCATACAAACTGGAATGAAGGTAAATTTATCTCACAAAATTATTTGCATAGCCAAGCATCTATTAAAATGCATATTGCAAAAACTGCAACAAAATTTTTTTTTGGCAGAATAAAACGTGTTTGCAATGCAATTCTAAGCAATAGCTCTGTGTCAAGGTACGCCAATAGAATCTTAAGATAACGGACCAGACTATTTTTATAGTCACAATTTTTTTTAATTTGTAAAAATTTCAATAAAGACTGAACTCCACTACACCATTTTTATACCCACCACCGAAGGATGGGGGTATATTGATTTAGTGATTCCATTTGCAAGACATCGAAATATCAATTTCCGACCCAATAAAGTATATATATTTCGGATCGTCGTAAAATTCTAAGACGATTTAACAACGTCCATGTCTGTCCGTCCGTCTGTTGTAAGCACTCTACAGCCTTCAAAAATTGAGATATTGAGCTGAAATTTGGCACAGATGCGTCTTTTGATGCACGCTGGCTAAGTTCTTGAACGGACGGCCAAATCGGATATTTGGATATATCTGCTATATAGAGCGATCTCCCGATAAAGGGTCTGAAGCCCATAAGAGTTTTACTTTTTATTCGATTTCACTGAAATTTGAAACAGTGAGTAGTTTAAGGCTTCCCGACATCTAACCCAAATGAGGTTCACATTGGACTATATTCAGACATTGCTTCCATATAGACCGATCTGCCGATAAATAGTCTGAAGCCCATTAATGCTTCTTTTATAACCCGATTTTGCTAAAATTTGAAGCAGTAATTTATTTTAAGCCTCTTGACATTTGAATTCGATAGGACAATATTTAGATATAGCTGTCATATAGACCGATCTCCCGATGAAGGATCTGAAGCCCATAAGAGCTTTACTTTTTATCCGATTTCGCTGAAATTTGAAACATTGAGTAATTTTAGGCCTACCGATATCTGAGCCAAATATGGTTCAGATCGGACTACATTTAATTATAGCCCCCATATAGACCGATTTCCCGATAAAGGCTCTGAAAAAGCTTTATTTTCTAACAGATTTCGCTGAAATTTGAAACAGTGAGTATTTTGAGGCCTCCCAACATAAGACCCAAATATGGTTCCGATTTTACTATATTTAGATATAGCTGTCATATAGACCGAACTGCCTATAAGGGGTCTGAAGCCTATAAAAGCTTTATTTATTACCCGATTTCGTTGAAATTTGAAACTGTGAGTAGGTTAAAGCCTTCCAACATCCGACCGAAATATGGTGCTGATCGGACTATATTTAGATATAGCTGCCATTTAGACCGATTTGCCGATAAGGGGTCTGAAGCCCTTAAAAGCTTTATTTATTACCCGATTTCTCCAAAAATTTGAATCAGTAAATTGTTTTGCGCCTCCCGATATCCGACCTTAATATGGTTCAGATCGGTTTATATTTGGATATATACAAAAACGTAAGCTCAAATGGGGGATCTGGGCTAGGGAACTTGAAAACTCGAGGGGTTTTCCAATTTTTTAATAAAAACTTCCTATTTTGAAGTGCATATAGCAACCATTTAAGTTGACATTTGCTCAAGTTTCACTTGACAATCATCTACACAAAAAAAAAAAATGATAATGATAAGAATCGGAATGTGATTCTGAGTCGATCGGTATACTTATCTCTCTTTCTTCTGGGTGATACAAACAAATTCACTAAGTTATAATACCCTGTACCACAGCAGTGGTGTAGCGTATAAAAAACAAAGACTATATCGAACCTTTGCGCAATTGCTTACCAGCGATATTTTAAAATACAATTTCATCATAAGGACAAACGGTGGGTTCCTCATAGTAAAGGGTGATTTTTTTGAGGTTAGGATTTTCATGCATTAGTATTTGACAGATCACGTGGGATTTCAGACATGGTGTCAAAGAGAAAGATGCTCAGTATGCTTTGACATTTCATCATGAATAGACTTACTAACGAGCAACGCTTGCAAATCATTGAATTTTATTACCAAAATCAGTGTTCGGTTCGAAATGTGTTCATTCACCGTGATCTGTCAAATACTAATGCATGAAAATCCTAACCTCAAAAAAATCACCCTTTATATGTTAGAAACGCATGGTATTCCTGCGATTATGGTCCAATTAAAAAAAGAGATTCCATAAAGATCGTACACTTATGATTTGTCGGTTTGATTTGTAGTTAACTATTTACCGTAAGTATTTTGAATAAGAACTCGAGTGACAAAGGTGGCGTATGGCGAATGGCATAATTGGGCATAGTTATCGATTAGTAATCATACGCACCCACGTCGAATAAATTAAAGCTAAAATATAGCATAAAATAATTAGTTTGGTTCCCACCAAAACCTTACCGGGAAAAAAAGGTTGCTGGATTATAAAAATACAAACAAAAAACACAGGAAATAGTTTTTTCTCATTTTGTTAACCAATTTAAACACCAAAAGTACTTATTTTTATACCATACACCACCAGTGTGATACAGTTTATTTTAATTTTGTGTATTTGTTCGAAGCATTTTCTGGTTCCGTTTAGCTATGTCCGTCTGTTTGTCCATGTATTTTTGTGATCAAGGTACAGGTCGCAATTGATTTTCGATTTTCATGAAATTTTGTACAACTCACGTTTTTGGCTCATTGAGGAATGCTATTGATTTCGGATCAGATTTAGATGAAGCTCCCATGTATATGGACTTTTAAGCCAAGATTTACAAGATTTTAAATGTTTTATTTGACCTACCTATTGGGAAGGTGTGCAAAATATCATCAAAATTTAGTCAGATTTGGATATAGCTCACATATATAGATTTCATCCGATAATGCATTTTAAGGCTACAGTAGCCACAATTTTGGTCAGCCCTTTACAAGATTTTTGCATGTCATGTTTTATTTGTCGGTGTGAAAAATTAAATCAAAATCGGTCTAGATTTAGATTAAGCTATAATAATCCAGGCGCGTCCACAGGTTCCGAATAGTGGAACGCTTTGTTTTTATGCGGGGAAGCTGTAAATGCGGCCGCGTGCAGTCAGCGATTTCGAGAGGAAAGTCTAAGTGACGGTCAGTTGGCAAAGGCTCTTAATTAAGTACTGAGTGCGAATGATATTCGAGATGACAAGGCGAGTTATTGGCGCCTTCAAATAACCAATGGCCTACATCAGCGTCTGTTGCCAGGTTAGGGGTGACAGGAGGCGAGCGTCGGAACTTGGAGCTAGCGGCTCACGAAAACGGAGATAGGTTAGGTTAGGTTAGAGTGGCAGTCCTTTAGAGACTTACTTAGACAATTATTGTGATAACACAGTATAGACAGACCAAGGCCTATGGTGGGAATCGAACCCAAGACCCCGGCACTGGCAATCCGAGCACGCTACCAACTCGGCTACCGGGGCGCCTGGCAACGAAGGATGCATATGAGATTCCATAAAACCCATGCCATTGGGGCGCAGGGCCAGTAGCCCACCCCTGGAAAACTATAAGAATCACAATGAGAAACAAAGGAATAGTAAAAACGGACCCCCCTAACGTTGATAACCCAGGGGGGTCATGATGATGATGATGATCTGCGGGCCTTCACCTGAAATGTCCGCACTCTCTATAGAGAAGGTGCAGTATACGCGTTGGTGGGTGTATTAGGGAAGGCAGATATTACCGCCTTATAGGAAGTTCGATGGATTGGGAACGGCGCCACAACAACACCAAACGGTGACGAACTATACTATAGCTGCCATAACATGAGGCATGAATTTGGCTGTGGATTTGTGGTTAGTCGAGGGCTCAAATACCTTGTCTCAAGCTTTAATTCGGTGGATGAAAGGCTAGCCAAAATCCGCATAAAAGCCAATTTCTTCAACATCAGCCTTATTTGTGACCACGCCGCGACGGAAGACAAGGACGAGCAGACCAAGGATATTTTCTTCGAGCGCCTAGAGAAAGAATATGACCGCTGCCCCGCCCATGATATTAAAATCGTTCTGGGAGATTTTAATGAGAAGATGGGGAAGGAAGAAGACTTCTTTGGCTCAAAAGTCGGAAAGCCTCTATGAGATAAAGTTCGATAATGGCTTGAGGCTACTAAATTTTGTCGCTGCAGAAAATATGATAGTAAGCAGCACCCGATTCCAACATAAAAATATTCACAAAGCCATATGGCTATCACGAGACGAGACACGAAAAACCAAATTGATCACGTTGCGATAGGTGGAAGGCATCCATCCAGCGTGTTAGATGTACGATCGATCCGTGGAGCGAATATAGATTCGGATCATTAGCTTGTTGCGGTAATGGTTCGCACCCATTTGAGTAAGGCGAGGAAAGTACGATCTGACACTGCACGGAAGCTGGACATTGAAAAGCTGCAAACCCTACAGATGGCAACGGCATACTCCACTCAACTGACCAATCTGCTTGATGAAAGCACTCCATGTTCTGATGATATAATGGCGTAATGGCAAACCATTGGACACTATATAGAAAATGCCGTGAAATCCGTACTTGGGTACCGGAAGCCTCCTCCAAGAAACCCATGGTAAGACCAAGAGTGTCGAGATGCTACTGAAGTCAAGAATGCGTCATATAGTCCGGCCCTGCAATTAGTAGCAACGCGCTAGATGAAGGAGAGGTATGAGGAGAAAAGGAGGGAGGAGAAACGTCTATTCCGCAGAAAGAAAAAGGAAATGGAAAGACGTGAGTGGGAGCGAATTGAGATGTACAGGAGTCAGAATGAAGTCCGGATATTCTATCAAAGAATTAAACATCAAACCGATGGCTTTGGTGCAGGGACATCCTCCTGCAGAGACAAAGAAGGAAATCTGGTAACTGACACAGATAACATGCTGAGGATATGGAAAGAACATTTTACTGCTAGTGTCCGACGTTGGCGGCGAAGAGGATACCGCAGAACCAATCCCTGATGTTGGTATATAATGTTTACCTCCTAGTCAGAATGAGGTCCAAGTAGCACTGACCCGACTAAAAAACATCAAGGCAGCAGGTGCTGACGGGTTACCCACTGAACTATTTACGAGCGGAGGTGGCACGCTGATAAGGCCTATGCATCAGCTTCTTTAAGCAACCTGGCTAGAAGAACGCATACCCGATGATTGGAACCTCAGCATACTATGTCCCATACACAAGAAAGGAGACACGACGGATTGTGCCAACTTCAGACGAAAAAGTCTCCTCCCCATCGCGTACTGTGTGAAAGATTAACATACTACCCGTGATGTTTTATTGTTCTAAAGCGTATAGACTTGAGAAAGTATACACGTATGAGGTAGAACTTGGCGTTGATGGACCATATCGGTATCGTGTGAACACGAGCTATATGAGAACGTTCATTGAACTTTTAAAAAAATATAACGACAATGTCGACTACATAGTCATTTAAATCTAAACCTACCGGAGAACTAGAAAGAGGAAGTCTATGAAAATGTGTTGGTTGACTTTTGTTTATGAGTATTGACACCTAACAGAGCCCATCAGTTTTTGTACGAATAAAATTAGTTCTTGGCTGTAAAATCTTTAAGATAAACTTTTTTACTTACATTAGCAGTTTTGCATTGCCAGCCATAATTTTCCATATCCAAATTTCCAATGTTAAACCTGAAAAGAGAATGAAGTAGGAATTGATTATAAATAACGCAACTCTAATACATTAAAATGTGTCTTGAAAAAGTTATTCTTGTTTCTATAACCGCAAATTGCAAGTTCCCCAATGAATATTTCATCGCGAATCAGTAGCGATACTTCTTTCATATCAATGAGTGCTGTGCGATTCAAGTATAAGACCAATGATAAGAAACCTACTTTTTATTAACGAGTCGGAACGGCGTGCAGCAGGGCGTCACCAATGCAAAATTTCTCTTTGGGGAGAAGTTTTTACATGGCATAGTACCTCACTAATGTCGCTAGCATTAGGAGGGGATAACCACCGCTGAAAAATTTTCTGATGGTCCTGTCGAACACAGGCGGTCAGCGTCGGACGTGCTAAGACGATATGGGAGAGAGAGCCGAGAACACGGAGGACATGTTGAAGCTTTTGATGAAAAGGCATTTTCCACAGGATACGAAGGGACTCACGGAGACACCGGAATATTGGAATAATGAGGTTGACCGAGGGCTTACGTTAGGCTAGGTAAGAGTGGCAGTCCTTAAGAGACTCACTTAGACAATTTTAAGTCCATTGTCATACCACAGTAGCAACAGACCAAGGCTTTTAGGAGGAATCGAACCCACGACCCCTGCAATGGTAATCCAAGCACGCTACCAACTCGGCTATCGGGGCGCCCTAGATCGAAGGTTTATCATAACGGAATTTATGGTCAAGAAAGCCTCGAGAAACTTCAAACCATTTAAGTCACCCTGACCTGATGGAATATCTCCGGCGTTACTACAAAAGGAGGTCGTCTATCTGGTGCCTCATCTGGCCACTATTTTCACAGCCTGCCTAGGACTTGCATATACTCCGAACGCCCGGTAGGAAGCAAAAGTGGTATTTATATCAAGGAATGTTATGCGACACCAAAGGTCTACTGGGCTATAAGCCATAAGTCCTTTCTACTCAAAACTATGGAACGCATTGTGGATACCATGATAAAGAGTAGGACATCCAGCGAACTGCTCAAATACAAACAGCATGCCTATGTCAAGGGAAGGTCGGTGGAGACTGACCTCCATGTGATTGACCATGAAATAGAAGAATCCTTCGATGCCAAGACGCACACATTAGCGATATGATTTGACATCGAGGGGGCGTACAACAATGTACGACAAAAACAATGGGCGGACCATCCTTAGATCAGTACCGAGTGGTCCGGGTCCTTAGATACTGGATATACCATATGTTAAGGAACAGGTGGGTCCCATGACATAAATATAAGGTAGAAAGTGGCACAGGGCACGCAACAGGGAGGCATTTTATCGCCACTCCTTTGGATGGCCACCATTAATGACCTATTACGGTCATGACTGAGGAGGGATTTGCCCGTCTGCTATGCAGACGATGTTATAATACTTCTAAGGAGTAAAGATCTGAACCAGCTATGCAGAATGGACGAAAGGGTCTTACATATGGCATATGACTGTGCTAGAGGTCTTAATATTAGCCCAGATAAGTGTGAAATATGATTGTTCACGAGGAAGCCGAAGGTGGGCCAATTTTACACACCAAGTTTCCTCAATAAAACGATTTAGATATCTGACAAGGTCAAATACTTAGTAGAGTTCTTGGATAGGACACTTAATCTGAAGTGTCACATTCAGGAGCGTACTGAGAAGGCTCACAGGTGTTGGGCACTATGTAGACAGGCCGTAGGCTCGAAATGGGGCCTGAATCCGAGGAAAGTCCACTGGCTCTACAGAAGCGTGATTTCGCCAATACTTACTTACGCCGCAGTAGTTTGATGGACTGCTATGGAGAAAAAGTGCAACATGAGGACCATAAAACAGGTGCAGAGAACATTTTTTCTTGGCATAGGCGGAGCGATGAGGACCATGCCTACTAGGGCACTGGAGACTGTTCTAGATATCCGGCCCATTGGAGAAGATTTTAACCTGAATTTAAAATATGATATTATAAAAAACTCGTTAAATTTAAAAAACTAGATAATTGTAATAAATTCAATTCAAATAATTTCATATCGATAAGTAATAATATAGTATTAAGTAAACTAGCAAAAAAAACTTTCAAAATGTTATCATACAATGTTCATGGTCTTAGGAGCAAGTGTCTCTATCCGGATTTCTTTGAATATGTTAGGAGCTTTGATATATTTGCATTAATTGAGACTCACGTTGTAGAGAGTGAAACAGAGGGATGGAAAAAATATTTCAATGATTTCAACTTATATTGGCTGAACGCAGAACGAAATCATACATATGGCAGAGCTAGTGGTGGAATTCTATGTGGAGTGAATAGAAGTCTACAAAAAATTGGAATAAATCACGAATACCAGCGAAAGGATAACATAAATATTATAAAAATTAAATCTCCAGAAACAAGTTTTGTATTCGTCCCGGTTTATATAAGAGGAGAAAAGTGGTCAAGCGAATTCGAAGTTGTGAAGGAGGTTTTTAAAAACTTATCAGAAAGTAATATTATCCTGGCAGGAGATATGAATGTCCGCATAGGAAACCTTCAACAGAATCATGAAAATTGTTTGCTAAAAGAATTTACGGCCGGTAAAGAAATAAGGCAGTCAAAGGATTTCGTAGTAAACTCAAAAGGCAAAAAATTTGTGGAATTTTGTGAAGATAACGGATTGCTAGTATTAAATGGCAGAACTATAGGTGATGTGGAAGGACACTATACATTTGTAAGCAATATAGGTAACTCGGTCAACGATATTGTGGCAATGACATACGAAGGACTGAGAATGATAGAAAGATTCGAAGTGGAGGAGAAAATATGGTCAGACCATTTACCATTGAAACTAGAAATTAAATGCCCACACACGACAAGTGATATAATTCCCCTAAATCTGCTACCAAAATTACAGTGGGGAAAACAAAACGAAAGATATGAGCGAAAGTTGAATCGGAATCTTTGTATAGCAAAAAATAATGGTGAAATAAACAGTTTAAAGGATCTAACGGACATCATACACAAATCGGCGATAAAATCCAACATATTTAATAAACCTAAAAAATACAAGTCAAATTGGTTCAACTCGAAATGTGAAAAAGCTCGTATAGATGCATTTAAACACCTTAATATTTACAGAAAAGCCAGCACACAAAGTAACAAAAGAAGTTATTTAGAAGTGGTAAGCATTTACAAAAAAACATGCAAAGAGCGGAAGAAGGAGTATGCAAGAGAATTAGAAAGGCAACTTTTAAATACTGTCGATGCAAAACAGTGGTGGAAAATCGCAAAGCAGATAAGGGGCCAGAGTACGGAGATAGGGGCAAATATTTCGGCTCAAGAATTTAAAACATACTTTGATATGCTCTTAAACCAGCAACAATTTGCAAATGATATTCAGTATGCGCCAATGTATCGAACCGACCATGAACTGGATAAAAATATCGAGGTCTTTGAAATTACCGAAGTGCTGAAGAAGACAAAGGAAAACAAGGCACCAGGTATAGACAGAGTGCCATATGAGTTCTTAAAAAATGCATCCCAGGAATTTCTAGCGGAATTGGCCAATCAGTATAACGAAATGTTTAACACAAGTCGTGTAGATAGTACAATGGAAGAATCGGTAATATTCCCCATCCACAAAAAAGGAGATCTTAATATAACAAGCAATTATAGAGGGATAACCTTTATGAATTCTTCTGCCAAAGTTCTTATGGGAATTTTAAATAATCGTATAAAGCAGTGGACAGAAAGCAATAACATTTTAAATGAATTTCAAGCAGGCTTCCGATCAGGATATTCGACGGTAGACAATATATATAATTTAGCCTCAATTGTTCACCTAAAACTTGATGAGAAAAAGAAAGTCTATGCGTTTTTTGTTGATTTTTCGGCGGCTTTTGATATGATTTCACGAAACCTGATGTTTTTTAAACTTCATAGCATGGGGATTTCAACAAAAGTAGTTAATTTGATTGAAAAAATATACAGAAATACTAGGTCGGTGGTATGGACTGGAAAAGACGTATCAGAGCATTTCTATACTTACACTGGAGTACGACAAGGATGTTTATTGTCACCATTGTTATTTACCTTGTATCTAAATGATCTGCACGACGGGCTAGAAGGTGGAGTGCTGATTGATGAATTAAATATTCGTGTGTTATTGTATGCTGATGACATAGTGATTTTAGCGGAAGATAGAGAAGTATTGCAAAAAATGATAAAGAACTTGGAAAATTATTGCATCCAGTGGAATATGGTTGTAAATTTGGCAAAATCAAAGATAATGGTCTTCCGAAATGGAGGTAGACTATCGACAAATGAAAAATGGATATATCACAATCAAGAAATCGAAATCGTGAATGAATATATTTATTTAGGGGTCACATTAACACCAAAAATGACCTTCACAAAACATGTCGAGGCCAGAAATATAAAATCGAAAACGTGCATAAATGCTACCTGGAAGGAACTTATAAATAAGCCACAGATATCACTAATAGCAAAATGGAAAATCTTTCAAAGCGTATGTAGAACGACACAGTCTTATGCGGCACAAGTGTGGGGATTTGGATGGTTCGATGAAGTTGATAAGCTACAGAGATACTTCTTAAAAAGGGTATTGAGGCAACCAGATTCACTGCCAAACTACATTTTATCATTAGAAACAGATGTACAGGACAATCACTTCTACACTCTAAAGCTTCACTTGGATTATGTTGGAACTACGTTATTTAAATATGAAACCCGAAGATTACCACATATACTGTCCTCCAAAATATGGGAGAAAAGAATATTTTGGGCAAAGACCATAGAAACCTTGGCGTATCAAGTAAATATTTCAACATCTAATATAGATATAAATACGCAGGAATGGATAAGAGAAATGGACGATATGTCAAATAAGCTAAAAATACAGAACTATAGACAAAAAAGACGGAGTGCAAATGCCAGCGAAACCAGATTTTACCGTTTTCTGAATCCAGAGGTTGGAATAGAGTATATGGCCAATAGTAGGAATTTGGATCAGATTTCTATTTTAATGAGAACAAGAGCCGATGTACTCCCTTTAAATGGAAACTACCATGGAAATGAAGAAACAAAGCTATGTACTCTCTGCAATACACGTGAAGTCGAGAATATGCAACATTTCATTGCCAAATGTCCAATATTATGTGAAATTAGAGTGAGGTTTTTAGGAAGCACATATTTAGAAGAAAGAGAACTTATAAATATTTTAAATGGGTATATGGAAGATGGATGGGAGAAGCTATACAATTATGTCCGAATGGCATTAAGATTCAGAAAGAATATAATTCAAGAACAATTTTGAAAAAAAAAAAAAACCAACTATTTTATAGAATTATAGTTAATTTAACAGAATTTTAAATATCGGTTATTGACAGACAACTTTCTAAGTTATTGTCATAAATACAAAAAAAAAAAAAAAAAAAAAAAAAAAAAAAAACACAGGTTCAGAGAACATGTTGTCTTGGCATAGACGGAGCGATGAGGACCACGTCCACTAGAGCACTGGAGACTATTCTAGATATCCGACCCATTGACATACAGATTAAATGTAAGACAGCCACTGCGGCCATAAGACTTAAGGCGATGGGAGAATGAATTGAAGATGAGAGCAGGTCATACCATCGCGGTAAATCGAGGCGACGATAGGAAACCTGAAAGGAATGGAAGAGTTTTCCGATCGGATACCTGAGACGACACAGGTTCAGAGAACATGTTGTCTTGGCATAGACGGAGCGATGAGGACCATGCCCACTAGGGCACTGGAGACTGTTCTAGATATCCGGCCCATTGACATACATATTAAATGTAAGACAGCCACTGCGGCCATAAGACTTAAGGCGATGGGAGAATGAATTGAAGATGAGAGCAGGTCATACCATCGCGGTAAATCGAGGCGACGATAGGAAACCTGAAAGGAATGGAAGAGTTTTCCGATCGGATACCTGAGACAACACTTGGGATCGAGTGCGAGGAACATCGGCACAGTCGTGGATTGACGGAACCCTAGAATTGCTATCTGGAAGATCATGTTACACGGTTGGATAAAAGCCGGAGGACATAGTGGGCCTTGGGGTCTACATTGAGAACCCAAGGACTAAGATCCTTTTTAGACTACCTGACCATAATACGGTCCTGCAGGCGGAGATCTGGGAGATCTCGGAATGCGTCATGTGGTGTAAACATCTTTACGGACAGTAAAATGGCCATAAGGGCAATAACAATCGGGAAGGTAAGGTCACGAACAGTCTTGCAGTGTAAGAAGGAGATTAACGCCTTCTCTGAGGATGGCACAATACGCATCGTTTGGGTCCCAGGCTATAACAGAGTAAGGAATAATGAAAGGATAGACGATTTGACAGTGAAGGCCAGAGGACTGCCGTTAATAAACTTGGTTAACCCGAAGCCTTTCGGGTCGAAGCAGTCCGATTTAAGGGCGTGGGCGACGAACGCGCATGTAACATTGTGGAACAGCGAAACGGTCGGTGGGACGGCGAAAATCCTATGGGGAAATAGATCGTGAGAATACTAGACTATTACTGAAAGGAAGTAACAAGGAGGTCAGTATAGCTATTGGTATCATAACGGGATAGATAGGACTACGAGCTCACTTATGCAAAATCGGTGTGGCAAGTTTTAGCATGTGTAAGATGAGGAGACGTTAGAGCATTTCCTATGTCATTGCCTGGTTTCCGCGGTTAAAAGACAACGGTACTTAGGTGGGGATACAATACCAGATATGAACCAACTTAGGGGAATGGTATGGAAAAAAATTAAAGATTTTGTAAGTATTGGGTGGCCCAAAAAGTAATTGCGGATTTTTCATATAGTCGGCGTTGAAAAATTTGTTCACAGCTTGTAACTCTGTAATTGCATTCTTTCTTCTTTCAGATATCAGCTGTAACTTTTAGCTTGCTTTAGAAAAAAAGTGTAAAAAAGTATATTTGATTAAAGTTCATTCTAAGTTTTATTAAAAATGCATTTACTTTCTTTTAAAAAATTCGCAATTACTTTTTGGGCAACCCAATAGCATGGAATTTCTAATTTAAAATTTTCTTTTTCGAGGTTACTTTTAAGGTGTACGTCCATAGTGGCATGGGGTGGATAAATTTCCGCACCCTCTTTTCAACCTAACCTTTACAAGTAAAATAAACACAGCTAACATTTTTTTGATGATCCAGCCGCCAGGAGTGGGGCATTTGCGTCTTCGGCGGATGAGCTTACCTCTGTGCCACTCTAGCCTCCAAAGTTGGGCGTTTGCGTCTTCGGTGGATGAGCTAACCTCTGGGCCACTCTAGCCTTCAAAGTTTCAATACGATTAATATGAATATTTATGAAAAGTGAACATGCACTTTTCTCACCTGAACATACCTCCGCGATTTCATTGATGACGTGTAAGAAAATTCATGGAAAAATACACTAAGCTAAAATGTACAAAAAAAGAAGCCAAACAATGTACAACAAACGTCAAAGTCGACAATGATAATCATTATGGCGGGTGATTGGTGGCTATGAGGAATAAAAGTGGATCAAAACACCCCCCCCCCACCCAAAAAAAAGGCAAT
The DNA here is from genome assembly GCF_963082655.1 of Stomoxys calcitrans. Taxonomy (NCBI): domain Eukaryota; kingdom Metazoa; phylum Arthropoda; class Insecta; order Diptera; family Muscidae; genus Stomoxys; species Stomoxys calcitrans. The sequence goes on along the minus strand of NC_081554.1, from coordinate 37,407,858 downwards.
GAAAAACCAACGGTTCTATCTACGTTTTGCCCGTTACTCGTAAAGGCATTCTACTCAATTAATGTACGTTGACTACTAACTGTCTGTGTTTGGGTTGTTGTTATTGGCTTAATAACAAGGCAACATTAGCACCATGGGCTGGCATTTGTTTGTGGGATATAGCCCTCCAGGCCCTTTTTAAACCAACACACCCCCAACCATGAAGGTTTACTTACAAATGAGGGTATGTGAAATTTTTGCATTTACCAATTTGTTTATTTTTGTGTATTTTCGCTTTCATTTGTTATAAACCGTGCTCTTGTTATTGTTCTTAATGATTATCGCCGCCGCCGCCGCCGCCGCCGCCACCATTATCGTCATTATAAACAAAACGTTTCAGTTCAGTTTTTCTTTTCAGAAAAACATGACCTAGGTCAATGGGTTTGTGAGTAAACGGGTTAATGCTGTGGTAACTGTAGTGGGCACTACATATCATATATAGAGGAATGCCATGTTATCGACGGAGACATAACGTGGTGGGAGCAAGGGAATGAGGTCAAGAAAATGGAGTATATAGATTAGATTTTGTGTCTTCAATCGTTTTATGCACTCTCTAAATGCTATCAAACATGAAATCATTATCATTCATCATTGTTTATTTTTTTCAAAATTTAACACTAATAATTTATGGAGGTATTATTACTCATATCTATGACGTTAGAAACTCCGACAATCAAGTTGATATTATTGAATTTTGGTAGAAACCCTGAAACGGAAATTGTAAACAATTGGACAAGACTTGTAAATATATAAAACCCAACCCACTTATCACATATATGCTGTACACTACAGAAGGGGGGAGGGCAAAAAGCAAACGGCTTGAGTTGCACTGAACTTACAGAAGTATTGGGTTGCCCAAAAGGTAATTGCGGATTTTTCATATAGTCGGCATTGACAAATTTTTTCACAGCTTGTGACTCTGTAATTGCATTCTTTCTTCTGTCAGTTATCAGCTGTAACTTTAAGCTTGCTTTAGAAAAAAAGTGTAAAAAAGTATATTTGATTAAAGTTCATTCTAAGTTTTATTAAAAATGCAATTACTTTCTTTTAAAAAATTACTTTTTGGGCAACCCAATACAATTACACATAAAAAAGGAGAAGTTGTAAAGATGCAAAAGTTTCAACGTGCATTCAAATTTTCAAACTCATCGCTAGTTAAAATTAACTAACATTTAGGAAAACTGAACTTCATGTAGCGTTATGCAAATGCAAATTTGCCCATGAACGTTCCATTGAGGAACGGCGGCAAACTTCTCACATATCAATAAGTGCTGTCCGTAGCGGTATAAAACTATAAAATAACTTTTACTTGGTTTTAGTGCAGTTGTTGCTTGCCAAAAGTGTAGAAATGGCACCATTTCTGAGATTCAAATTGGAAATTGAGAACATCTCATGCAGCAACGTAAAATTACGCTCCATCTGTATAGAAAGTTTGAAATTGGTAATTTAAAAACTTTAAATTAATTTAAATTAACAATTTTTGAGGAAAGCGTAAGTTTATGTTGATCTAATTGCGGTAAAAAAGTATTAAGTCATATTAGAAAGAATTTTAATATTTTTTTATTAATCGTAACATGCAAATTTGCCCATGAACATTCCACTAAGGAACAGAGGCGAACCTCTCACATATCAATGAGTGCTGTCCGATTTAATTTTAAGTTCAATGATAAGGGGCCTCCTTTTAGTACACCTTTTAAATATCTTGCATAAAAACCAAATTAAACTCAAACTGAATAGAATGTTTCCAATTATTCTTAATTACTCATAACCTAATAACTTAAGTTAAATTAACTAAATTTGAGTAAAACAACACTTTATATATAGCCAGATAGCTATTTGCTCATTTTAAGTTTCAAACAATTAAAAAAAAATCGGTTTTATTTGCTTTAAGTTTACTTTATTCTTTCCACCAGTGCCATGTTCGATCCATTTCTTAGGTTTATGCTGCAAATTATTAACATACTAACTGAACCCGGCCCGTTCCGCTGCGCCTTCTATTTATTTATATGGAAGAGATGCACTTCATTCTTTACTTACTTACTTCACCTTAATTGGCTATGACGTTCGGCTAGTGGAACAAATGCACTAGCCGAACGTAGAATAGCGTTCCAAGCGACTCGATCTTCTGCGCACGTTCTAAAATCTCTCACACCAAATTTTGAGGTGTCTTCCACCACTAAGTCTTTCCATTGGGCTTTTGGTCTTCCCGGTTAGCGTGTGTTTGCCTTCAAAAGACTTTTTCGCTGGAGCTTCTTCATCCTGACAACCGTTGTATTTTGATGCGTGCAACTATAACGTCGTCATACAGCTCGTGGTTCATACGTCGCCTGTAATCTCCATTATCGCAAACTGGTGCATATATTTTACGAAGAATCTTTCTCTCAAATACTCCAAGCACTGCCTCATCTGCTTTCACAAGTACCCATGCTTCAGAACCATATAACAGCACGGATAGTATCAGTGTCTTGTATAGTGTGATCTTCGTCTGTCGAGAGGTGGCTTTGTTTCTAAACTGCTTACTTAGTCCAAAGTAGCATCTGTTTGCCAGTATTATTCTTCGCCTAATCTCAAAACTGGTGTCATGCGTTTCGGTTACGGCGGTGCCGAGGTAGATAAAGTTACTGCCTGTCTCAAAGTTGTGGTTCCCAACTTTCTCCATTTCCTATATCTGCTCGGTTGTTCAAGGCTTTTTGGGAGTTGAAATCATTCATTCAGTCTCATCTCCATTTAGTGCCGGACCCATTATCATTGACTCTTTTTCGACTGCAGTTACTGCTTCCGGTGACCGACCTGTGATATCGATGTCGTCGGCATAGGCGAGTAGCATGTGTTCTCTTGGGATAAGTGTGCCATATCTATTCACATCTGCATCTCGTATAAACTTCTCCAACAGGATATTAAGGAGATCACACGATAGGCTGTCTCCTTGTCTGAAACCTCGTTTCGTATTGATTGGATCGGAGAGACTCTTTCCTATTCTTACTGAGGAACGCGTATCAGCAAGTGTCATCCTGCAAAGTCTAATTTATTTTAAAATACCTTTGAACGTAAAGGGGTATCGAAAGCGGCTTTGTAGTCAACAAAGAGATGGTAGGTGTTGATTTGTCCTTGTCGGGTCTTTGCCAGGACTTGGCGCTGTGTGAATATCTGGTCCAGGATGGATTTAAAAGGTCTAAAGCCGCATTGATAGGGCCACTTATCTCATTGACTTTAGATTTAAATCTTTCATACAGTATGCTCGAGAGTATTTTGTATGCGATGGGTAGGTAGGAGACTTATTCCTCTGTAGTTGGCACATTCCGTCTTGTCTCCTTTCTTGTTTACGAGATATAGTATGCTGAGGTTCCAATCATCGGGTATGCGTTCTCCTAGCCAGATTGCGCAGATAAGCTGATGCATACGCCTTATCAGCATGTCACCTCCGGTCTTAAATAGTTCAGCGGGTAAACCGTCGGCTCCTGCTGCCTTGTTATTCTATAGTCGGGTCATTGCTACTAGGACCTCATTGTGACTAGGGGGTAAACATTCTATACTATCATCCTTGATTGGTTCTGCGGTATCCTCTCCGCCGCCAACGTCGGACACTAGCAGTTGGGTAAAAAGTGCTATCCATATCTCTAGACGCTTAGGAAATTAAATAGGGAGGTCAGGTTTTACGGGAGTTGGAGGTTGTAGGAGAAATTATGCAAAATGTTACCCAAATCGGATAAGAATTGCGCCCTCTAGGGGCTCAAGATACAATAGGGAGATCGGTCTATAATGGTTACGGACTGATTGAAACTATAATTATAAAAAATATTGGAGGTCATAAAAGAAACTTGTTTGCAAAATTTCAGCTAAATGTGATAAGAATTGCGCCCTCTAGAGGCTCAAGAAATCAATTGAAAGGATCGGTTTACATGGGGCCTTTATAAGGATATAGACGGCGGCCAAGAATACATATTACTTGATGTTTTAAAGGTTATGACAAAATTTAAATCATGGCTTCATAGGGCACTGATTGTAAAAGAAGAAAATTTTAAAATATATAAGTTGACTATAGTAAAGGAGTGGGAGCGGAGCGGAAAAAAGGTACCCCTCCGGATTGCTGCTCGCAACTTTAGACCTTAAATATGGCTACAGCATTTTTTTTTTAATTATAAGATATATTCCTAAAAATAACAAAATTGATAGCTGTTTTGCCTTTGTTTATCATAAATTGCTCTTTTTGCATTTGCCAATTTTTCTTAGTGTTGTGTTTTAAGTGTCTATCCAAGATGAGTCCATATACATACATATACCTACTTATACTTGGGAGTTGTTGTTACCTGTTAAATGTTGCAGCGCATTACTGTTTACTTCAATTCGAAACGACAGTTTGTCATTCAAGCGGACCGTCGTGGGAAGAGATTTTACACCGAAAAAAAATATAGCGTAACTAAAACAAATAAGTCTTACAGAACAATCTCCCAGTAAAGTTTAGCAAACGGTTAAGTTTTGGTAGGTTGTAGTGTGGGTTCAGAGCATACACCAAACGCCACTTCAGTGAACAGGCAATCCTTAAGCTGTTTCTGGCAAGAATTTCCGATATATTATACCTCACGTAAGGCATATTTTCCCTGTGTTGGCATCGTTGTCCACAGATAAGCTATCGGTTGTATGCACCGGAACGACCTGGATTCCCAAAACTTGCTTCCCAAGATTGGCTAGTATGTGGCTACAAATACAGGTAGACATGATAAAATTTGAAGTGTAGTCACTGAACATAGACGCAATTTTATGTCTAGAACACTCGAAGCATTATCACTTAATTGCCAGTATTGGCACGTTAGAGTCTACAGTCACATTCACTCACACTCAAACCTACTTAAAGTGTCGGTATTGATAAGTTTTAGATTGTCAAGTCGCTCCCGTACCCTGGTAGAAGGGATGGTAGGATCTGATTCAGTTTCGACGGCATCATAGGGACTGGGAGAAGAGATGCGCCAGTTTATTCAATCGTTATATTTTTGAGCATATCGAGGGAGTTTTATCAAGAAGGATAGCTATTCTTCATTTTGGGTCTCTGCGCCGAAGATTAACCACCAATACTTATTGTGGCCAAAGTTCCATATATCATCTGCAACCTTAAATCATTCAAGGCATTGAACCCCGAAGAAATTTGAAAATATTTGAAGTAACTGTAGCTAAATACCTGACCATTGTCATCAATTTGGCTCTGGATACCCTTATTGTCCCCATTGTCTAAACAATAGCTGGATTGATGTTGCTAACGAAGCCAGCAAAGAATTCGAGTCAGGGGAATCCTCACTTCAATCATTAATGATTTGCCTGTGAATAGCCGGCCTTCGGTATTGCTATGACCCAGAATAGCCACTTGGAGCTCAGCTGCTGATGATGTTTGAATGAGGTGTCCTTGCCGCGAGTACGCTCTTCTGATCAGCCTTTCTGGCTTTCGCGTAGATTCTATGAAAGCCCCCAGCTTGACAGTTGTGCTCTGGGCCTTGTTCCAGCCGAGCTATACCCTCATTGGAACGGGTTTTTATTTGTTCCTGTAGGTGCGCGAAGCAGTAGGGAAAGACTAGCTAAACCGGACCCGCTCTGCGTGCGCTTTCCTTCACTCTTTATAAATACTTTTTACTTGAGCCCAATATTGCCAAGGTTGATACAAAAATCCTATTTGAGGGTGTTTTGTAGGGGGAAAAAAACCCCAAACATTTACGCCCCCAAATTTTGCTATCAAATTGATGCCCTTATCCCAAATACCTTTTTTTTCAGTCCCATATTGCCATGGCCGGTAAATATGTTCGATTTGGGGGGTATGTTGGGAGTAGAGTGGCCACTTAGACAATTTGCCCCAAAAATACATATGAGATTCGTGTTCTACTCTCAAATACCATGGTCAGTACATGAGTCCTGTTTGGGGATAATCTTGGGGTGGGATGGGCCCCCAGCCCTGGTCACGAAAGTTGGTATCATTTTCGTACTCTACTCCCAAAAAGCTTTCATTTGAGTTCCATAAAGCCATGGTCTGTTAATAAATCCAATATGGGGGTTATTTCGGGGGTGAAGCGGCCCCCAAACACTTGGCCACACAATTAAATAACAGATTCGATTTCTATTCTCAAATACATTTCATTTGAATCCCAAATTGCGCTGATCGGTGTATATATTCCTTCAGGCGAGTTTTGGGTTGCGCGGTCCATCGGGGAATCCCAACCCGAATTTGGGTACTAAATTTTTGTTTATAGGTTATTATAGTTTCCCTATGGAAATTCCTAATTGTTTTCCATACCAAGCCCCTTAGTTGGTTCATGTCTGGCATTGTGTCCCCACTTAAGTGCCGGTGTCTGTTAGCCGCGAAAGCCGGGCAATGACATAGGAAATGTCCTAACGATTTATCATCTTCCCCGCATGTCCTACACATACTATCACTTGCCGCACGGATTCTGCATAAGTATGCTCGTATTCCTATGTGTCCCGTCATGATACCGAGAGCTATAGTGACCTCCCTCTTACTTCCTTCCAGTAATAGCCTCGTGTTCTCACGAATCGGATCTCCCCATAGGATTTTCGCCGTCCTATCGACCGTTTCGCTGTTCCACAGGGGTACATGCGCATTCGTCGCCCACTCCCTTAACTCGGAATGCAACGACTCGAAAGGTTTCGGGTTAACCAAAATTGATTAGCTTTTTCATTTCTTCTTACTCCGTTATGGCCCGGCATGCAAACGATGCGGATCGTGCCATTCTCAGAGAAGGCGTTAATCTCCTTCTTACATTCCGAGACTGTTCGTGACCTTACCTGCCGGTTGTTATTGCTCTTATGGCCATTTTAATGTACGTAAAGATGTTCACACTCGACTTCCTCGCGTTGGCACCACACCACCTCACGCATACTCTGATGGCCCGGATCTCCGCTCGCAGGACCGTGTTATGGTCAAGCAGTCCAAAACAGATCTCAGTCCCTGGGTTCTCATTGTAAACCACCAGACCCACTCTGTCTTCTATGATCCATCCGTGTAACAGGTCTTCCAGATGGCATTATAAGGGTTCCTCCAGTCCAAGACTGTGCCGCTGGGAGCAGAGCCTCGCAGACGACCTCAAATGTCGTCTCAGGTATCCGATCGGAAACCTCTTTCATTTCTTTCAGGTTGCCTGTCGTCAACTCGGTTATACTGCAATGGTATGACCTGCTCCTATCCTCTATCCATTCTCCCATCGGCTTAAGTCTCATAGACGCAATGGCTGCCTCATACTTAATCTGTATGTCTATGGGTCGGATATCTAAAATAGTCTCCAGTGCCCTAGTGGGCTTGATTCTCATAGCTCCACTTATGCCAAAGCAACATGTTCTCCGAACCCGTTGTATTATCCATCGCAGTCCACCAAATTACTGAGGCGTAACTAAGTATTGGTCTAATCACATTTGGACTATCATCAAATTCAGGCCCCATTTTGAGGTTATTGGAAGAGTGCAACCAAAATTTCGCTAAAACGTACCTCCCATCCCAGAGATCTGGCGTTTTTGGAAATTAGAAAAAAGGGAGAGATACCGGCTCCTTCTTTCGATATCAAAATATTGCAATTGGTTGCAGTTTCGATTGGCTCAATTTGGATGTCATCTTCATTAATTTTGTAAAGTAGATTGTTCCATCTTATGAGAGCTCCTCTCAAGTATATTTGCAAGAGGACAAGTCAATATTACCTTGTCTAATCAGTGTTGTTGCTGTAGCCATCTTATGTGGGTATGTTGTTGTGTTGGTACATTCTAAATTGAAACCTACAGATATTGCATCCCTGCTGATTCTATTGGTTTCGATAGATTCCCAGTGCTACACGGTTGAAATGGAATTCGATGGCGCCAAGTGGCAGAGCGCCGTCAAGGTCATTGGTTGTGGTAATGAAAAGCCAATGAACCTTTCTCCCCTGCATCAGTAACCTTGACCCTATTTGGCCTGGCATGAAGACAGAGCTGATTCAGGTCGTCAAACTCTGCCAGACGATGTTGCGAGTGTGGTTTTCTCCTCTTGTATTGGGAGAGTAAGCCATAGTCAAATTGCTGAAGATACAGAATAAACGTTTTTTAGCGAATGATTGGGTGTTTGTGAGAAGACGATAATGGAAATGGTTCAGAATACAGAATACAGAAAACTTATCAGAAAGATGCAGGCAGCCGATGTTGACAACGCCACCCAGGAAGATAGAGCTACCTGCATAGCTCTACGACTGCTTTACCATCGATGCATCGAAGCTAAGTTGTCAACCAGGTCAAACCAAGCCACAGGAGGGTCCTTTTGACGTTTGATGTATGGAAGGCTTTCAGTACGATCTGCCATGCCATGCATGGCTTTCCCATATTGTATGTCAGAAATATGTGGCATTTCTACGCCTATGGGAGGACAAAAAAGATGCCATAATGCTCATGGTATGCTAATATTTATTTGCCAAGAATTTTGATATGGAAAACGAGTTACCAAGATGGCGTATGACATATGGCGTATGTGGGTATTATTATTGAATGGTAATCATACGCACCCACAACCAATAACAAGTAAAAACCTTCTAAGTTCGGCCGGGCTGAATCTTATATACCCTCCTCCATGGATCGCATTTGTCAAGATCTTTGCAAGGTATCTCTTTATAAGCAATCAAAGGATAACGGATAAGAATTGCTATGATTTGGATATTTGGTTTGGATATTGGAGACCATAGTAAAATATCAGTCAAATCAGATAAAAATTGCGCCTTAAAGAGAAGAAGTGCAATCGGGAGATCGATTTGTATAGAAGGTCGATTTAGGAAGCCGTCGTGGCGCAAGAGTAAACCTGTCTGCCTATGACGACGAACATTTTTCTGCGGTGGTTATACTCTTTTTACTAATACTGGCTACATTTGTGAGGTATCCTGCCATATTAAAACTTCTCTACAAAGTGGTGTCGCTATGCGGCACGCCATTGGAACTCGGCATAAAAAGGGAATTTCTTTATAATTAAGCTTAAACTTTAATCGGACTGCATTTAATGGTATGTTCCATTATGGATTGTTTAGTAGTTTAGTATAACATGTTTAGTAGTTAGTATATCGGTTTTTAGAGCCATTCGGACCATATTTGGCAAGTATGCTGGAGGTCAAAGGAGAAGTAGTTGTGCTAAGTTGCAGCCAAATCGGAAAATTGAGCCTCTAAAGATTCAAGAAGTATTATCGGGAGATCGGTTTATATGGGTGCTATATCAGGGTTTGGATCTATTCGAACCATACTTACACATCTGTTGAACGTATAACAAAATAATACAACATTTCAGCCAAATGGGATAAGAATTGCGTTGTCTAGAGGATCAAGAAGTATAATCGGGAAATCGGTTTATATGAGATTATATATCGGTTTATACATTTGCGCCAAAAATATTAGCGCCTAGATTTCCTCCTTCGAATGTTAGCGAGTTTTCAAAATACAGATGGAGGGATAGACGGACGGACATAGCTAAATGGACATAAAATGTTATGACGATCAAAATTATTTAATTTAAACAATAGTAAAAGCACAGCTTAAGAATAACAAGGCATCAGGAGCCGATAGGTTGTCGAGTGAAATATATGTATACATGTATGTAGGAACTCATGCAGCAAGAATTGAGTTGTGAATCTCGAAAAGATGACATAGTCAAGCATATTAAGATACAAAACAAGATTTTGGCTAGATTTTCATGATATTGAATAAAATGACTATTTAAAAACTTTCCTTTTGAAGTCACGCAGCGAACCTAAACAATGGCATATCCCTCCATTTAAGCTTCTACCAATTATATTTTTTTCCGTGTAGTGTCACTCTTTTGGAAAATATCTCAAAAGGGAGGAAGCAGATAAGACCAACGTGCACATACATATAAAGACAAATATTTACCAATGCAACAGTATATGTTGTTTGTTGGTATAAATGCACTTGTTTATCTTAAATTTACCAGGGTGTTAAATTTATTCAAGTTTATATTTGAAGAGGGCACCTGTTCTGACATCTCCCCCACATTCACCAAGTGGAATGCAGCACTCTGGAGAAGAAAATATGCCAAGTCATTTGAAATTGAGTAAGTCAATGAAGCATTTAAAGAAGAGTTTCGAATTAATGGAGCAAAATATTTTGAAATATTCTGAAATTGGAGATAAGGCAATATGTCGCGGCATACAAAACGTGCTTAAGTACTTAAGCTCTTGAAATTTTCCGCAAGTAAACGATTTTATAATGAAAGATGATTTAACCAAAACAAGATGTTGAAAATTGAAAAAAAAACGTAAGATAGTATTTTGGAAATGATTACTCCTAAATGGACAATTTGTATTATTCAGTAAAGAACTTTATTCAGTTTTATACCTTATGTCGTACAAAAAAATATCGAAAATATGGATATTTTATCGATGTTCCCAATATCCGAATTTTATGAATGTTTATAGACTAGTTTTGACCCATATTAATAACCTAGCAAGAAAAGCTGTGTAGATGATAAAGTAGCAAGTAACAAGTAAAAACGTGCTAAGTTCGGTCGGGCCGAATCTTGGGTACCCACCACTATGGAATCCGCTAACCATATAACCTTATTAACTACGTTTGTATTTGAATTATTTTGTAGCTATCAAATCGGGAATTGATTGAGGCTTCAATGGTCTCAAGAAGTCATATCAGGATATCGGTACTTAGGGGAGCCTTTATCACCATATTGACCGATTCGGATTAAATTTGACACTGATGTTGTCAGTCATTTGATAGGGTTTGGGGTCAAATTTCAATCAAGTCAGGTGAAAATTAAAGTTTCTAGAGGCTCAAGAAATCAAAACCATGGATCGGTTTATATGGTGCCAATATCTGTTTATAGGCCGATTCGGATCATACTTAGCATGGATGTTGTAAGTCATAACACAAGTCCTTGTTACAAATCTGATGAGAATTGAGCCTCAGCCAAATCTGATGAGAATTGAGGCTTCTAGTGGCTCAAGAAATCCAATCCGGGGTTTGGTTTATATGGGGGCTATATCATTTTATTGACCGATTCAGATCATACTTAGAACCAATGTTCAAAATCATAACACAAGTCCTTGTACCAAGTTTAAGCCACATCGACTAAAAATTGTGTTTTCTAGGGGCTCAAGAAGTCCAATCCTGGGATTGGTTTATATGGGGGCTATGTATGTTTATAGACCGATTTAGATCATACTTGGCATGCTGGAAGTCATAACACAAGTCTTTGTTCCAAATTTTAGCAAAATCGAATGAAAATTGAGGTTTCTAGGGGCTCAAAAAGTCAAATCCGGGGATCAATTTATATGGGGGCTATGTCAGTTTATTGACCGATTCAGAGCATACTTCGAACCGATGTTTAAAGCCATAACACAATCCTTTGTTCCAATTTCAGGTGAAAATTGAGGTTTTTAGGGGCTCAAGAAGTCAAATCCGGCGATCGGTTTATATGGGGGCTATATCAGTTTATTGACCGATTCAGATCATACCTGGAACCGATGTTTAAAGTCATAACACAAGTCTTTGTTCCGAAGTTCAGCCAAATCGGATGAAAATTAAGGCTTCTAGGGGCTCAAGAAGTCAAATCGGGGGATCGGTTTATATGGGGGCTATATCCAAATCTCAACCGATATGACCCACTAACAATCCCCAATCGACCTACATCAATAAGAAGTATCTGTGCAAACTTTCATGCAGCTAACTTTATGCGTGCAATGTTCGACCGGGCCTTGCTAAAAAGTACACTCATACAAATTTGTCAGTAAAAACAGCAGAAAGTCTGCTCAAATTTTTATATTCCATCTTATTTTTCAATTTTACGATCATATAACTTAAATTTTTTAAAATTTTTTACAATTTCCTAAATTTTGATCGAATGAAAATAACAGCAGACAAAATAATAACTAAATTTTTATATATGCTTTTAAACAAAAAATTAACATCCAAAATTATCTAATTTTTTTTACTAACATGTAACAAATGCCCCAATTGTTATTTTGGAGTTCAAAAATTATGAATGGATTTATTCAATAGATCAAAATTTATAATTTAATATTAGCAAACAATTTTTGCTGATATCAGCAGACAAATTTTTCTGGGTGTGAACATAACAAAAGGGCATAATTGTTCTCTACTTACCAAATTTCTGTCCAACCAGGCAAATATTTAACCCAACAAGGATAATCGAGGATCCGTTTAAATGGAATTCATATCAGGTTACAGTCCGATTTGAACCGAACTTCGCACAGTTTTTGTCAGTCGTAACAGAACATCACGTGCAAAATTTACGCCAAATCGGACAAAAATAGCGACTTCCGTGGCTTAAGATGTCGAATCGGGGGGTTTGTTTATATGGGAGCTTTATCTTTTTATTGACTACATGTAATTTGAAGCCATCAGATGACCCATATCAGGTTATACACCGATTTAGACCGTACTTGGCACAGTTGTTGAAGTCGTCACAGAAATCTGTGAAAAAATTGCGACTTTCAAGATCTCAAGATGTCGGATGATCGGTTTATATGGGAGCCAGGGACGCGTCCAGAGAGGGTGGGGTGACTATTGGGGCCGAGCCCTATTTATTATAAATGTTTTCTAAAGTCAAAAGATTATTAATATTCATTCTAAAGACTAAATTTTAATGAATTTATGTCTAAAGAGAAAATTTCAGTGACAAATTCCTAAAGACAAACTTTTGTCCAGTTTAGGGCCTACATTGAGATTATTTTTTAAAGCCAACATTTCAATGGAATTTTGTGCCTGCTTAATGCGTTCTGCTACACCACATTTTGCCTTTTCTTTTTTTATGTCTTTTAATGTAGAATGATTCATCGGGCAGAGGGATATGGGTAGATTGATAATAGTATCCAAACGTCAACTCTAAAACTGAAAAGTTTCCATTATACTCTGCCATTTCATAATCTCAACTATAACCATGTAAAATTTCATGCAGTTATCTCTATCCGTTCCAAAATGGCCGACTTATTTCCACTTATTTTTCTTCCCATCCCACTGTGCGTCGCTTGTTTTTTTTTTTTTTTTTTGTTTCGGGCTCATACGCTTAGATCCATGATTCGCAACCTGTGATGATCTGATAAAAGTATTTTGTAAAACCACGATCGTATTTTTTCATCATTTCTTCACACTAATCGACATGAGTCTTTTTTGAGCGATTGTGCGGAAACCAACGAGAACAACCTTTTTTTGCGGCAAGGTATTCATGCAATATCGAATATATGCTGAGGAAGAAATGCCAAAGGATGCCTCTAACTCACGGTGTGTCACATGACGATCTTGCATAATAAGTTTCCCTACGGCATCAATGTTCTCTGGTACAACTGCCGTTCTTGAACGACCTTCAAGGAAATCGACTTTGAACGGTCGTCAGCCTCGGTTGAATTCATTAAAACAGTAGTTCACAATGCTATATGTGTATCATCGTCGTACAAAGATTTAAGTTCATCAATGTACTCTTGTCGTTATAATCCACGCTTAAAGTTGTAAAAAATGGTCGTATGAAAATGTCCACAAGTTAATTCGATTCTTTTATCAACTTAGTTTTTTCAAGTCACTGGCAACATCACAAACGATAGTCCTAAGTCAAAACATTCTGTGTACTATTATGCTAGAAAATGTCAAACTTTCCAATGGAAATGTTAGATTGCACCTGACAATACCTAGTGTTGCCTAGGTCAGAAACTTATATAGCAGCCCTCGTATAGACCGATCTCTCGATTTGAGATAATTGCAATTTCTTATTCAATAGTTCTTTTGCGGTTATATAAAATTCGGCCCTCCCTAACTTAACACGCTTTCAGTTGTTTTATATTGCTGCCCAAATTCTTTGCATGTTGATGTTGAATCAACTACCCACCTCAATGTTGCCCCTAGACTAAGGCTCCAAAGATGTGGAAGCCCAATGGCCCACTCTGCACAAATCTCGGTACCTGTTTGACTATGGCTGACTATGTTTGTCTAAAGGGGGTCTTGGTCGTGTTCTTCTTGTTTGTTTTCATCAAAGTCGCAGTCAGTGAGTGAGTTAGTAAGCGAGTGATTGCTACAATATTGAGAGCCAGTACGATTTCTGTCGGAAAGGTTAAAGACCCTTAAATCCAACGACGAGCTACCAACAACCATGCGTACAGTTAAAGGTGTTAATTAAACTTTTATGATGAATGACTAAATACACACACATACGCACGCACACTATTGCTCATCGTTTGTATGTTTGTGCATGTATTGATCTGTATACATTTGCATTTCTAATTAAAATTTCCAAATCAATACAAAAAAGCTTACATGCATACATACTCAGGCCGAATGATTGTCCATATGTTGGTAATTTATGCGGTGAAATGAAATGAGTGAGAAGAAAGAATTAACAAAAAACAAAAGTTTGTAACCTTTGCCTCTGTTGCTGTTGTTGTTGTTGGTGTTGTGTTTGGGGCTATGGAAATCATGTCTTCTTCGATTTCATTTCAATCCATATTCTGTTGCTTTTGCTTCTTCTTCAACATTTTCTACACATTCGATTTTCACAATATCACAACAAACAGCATTACACGCTAAGTCGTCACTCCACCACCTCCCCCTTGATTGGCAACAACATTCAAGACGAAACGTTTGGTTGATCGGCCATTTGCAGTGGTGTGACGTTTTAGAGCGTTCGTTTTTGGTGAGGTATATGGAACGAAATATACAAAAAAAGAACAACAACAACAACATTGCCAACGAATGCAATTTGTAAAAAAGAGTGCGTGTGAGAGTGCAATATTGAACGAATTGTCATTGTGGCCGCAGTCGCAGTCGCAGTCGCTTAATGTGTCTGTCTGTCAGCCCGCCATCGGAGTGAGACGGCACAGTGCTACAGCAAAACAACCAGAAGTGATAAGCAGCGTAAGCAGCTATGACAATACCAGGCAGGCATGCAATGGAAATTACAACAACAAAAAACTAGAGCAGAAAGCAATCAATGCCTTATTCTTTTTGCAGCTGCTGCCGCCTTTGTTATTGTTGTTGTTGGTAATTGTAATAATTGCTCCATTTTCATAGAAGCCACCAAGCATGAAGTACCGGTGGAACTGTTGTTGTTGCTATTGTAGATGGCACATATTTAGGTATCATCAGATAGGTATACCTCATAATCAGATATACAGATGTACATCCCAAGAAGCGCTAAGAGTTCCGAAATATGTTTTGGTATGCAATTTGTAAGATTCTGACATTACTCTGATAAACATCACTATTTTCTGAATTACAAATAACCTATAAGAGGAAATTATCAACTCCCTTCATATTTTGGGCATATGAATTCCATTATGAAACCACAAGTGCCCAGCTTTGTAAGGAACTGAGCCCCGAAGAGAGACAAAACTAAAGGCCTTCATTTGAAATATTTCTGTCTATTGAAGCCATATATTTAAACAATATGGCTTCGACCGGGCCGAATCTTATATACCCTCCACCTTGAATCGCATTTATCAAGTTCTTAAAATGACTTTTTTAAATATATATGAGCCATGTCAAGTTATTGACCAAATATGGACCATACTTGTCATGGCTGTTAGAAGTCATAGATAAACACTAACGATATGTGCAAAATTTCAGCCAAATCGGATGTATTGCGCACTATAGAAGCTTAAGAAGTAAAATCGGGAGATCGCTCATTATGGTAGCTATATCAGGTTATCAACTGATTTAGACCATACTAGAAACAATTGTTGGAAGTTATACCAAAACGACATATGCAAAAGTTCAACAAAATTGGATAAGAATTACGCCCTCTAGAAGCCCAAGAAGTCTATTCGGGAGATCGGTCTATATGACGGCTACATCAGGATAAGGACTGATTTAGACCACACTTGGCACAATTGTTGGAAGTGATACCAAAACGATATGTGCGAAATTTCAGCCAAATCGGATAAGAATTGCACTCTCTAGAAGCTCAAGAATTTTAATCGGTTGATCGGTTTATATGGCAGCTATATCGGGTTAAGAACCGATTTAAACCATTGTCGAAAGTGATAACACCACGTGCCAAATCCGATAAGAATTGCGCCCTCTAGACATTCAAGAAGTCAAATCGGGAGATCGGTTTATATGGCAGCTATATCAAGACAAGGCTGATCTGGCTCATTTACAACCCCAGCTGACCTACACTTATAAAAAAAATTTGTTCAAAATTTCAAGCGCCTAGCTTAACTTCTTCGAAAGTTAGCGTGTTTTCGACAGACAGACGGATGGACATGGCTAGGTCGACTTTAAATGTCTTTAGGATCAAGAATTTATATACCTTATGGCGTCTTAGTTGCATATTTCGAGTAATTACAAACAGAAAGACGAAATTAGTATACCCCCATCCTGTGGTGGGGGCTATAAAATGCGTTGAACACGGTATCGCCGCTGTATGATACCGTGTTCAACGTTCTATTGTGCCATGTCATGCAAAAACAATTAAAAAGGCATAAAGTTCGGCCGGGCGAACTTTGGATACCAACACTCAGAGAAAAGTTCATACCAAACGTGCTCATTTCAGTACCATATGGTATTGATAGTAAAGCGACGCCGTATAATTCAAAGACAATACCGGATGGTAAGGATGAAAAATAAAATTACTATTACCGTTTGACACTAGCATTATTACCGAACTGGTATTGGTTTTAATACCAACCTGTTATTAGTTTTAGCATAAGACCGTTATTGGTTTTAGTACCAAACCGTTATTGATTATTCCACCCAATAAAAAACTAAAAAAACACTCCTTTGAAAATAATTTTAATCTAATTTGATTACAATTATTTATGTTAATTATCACAAAAAAAATAATGTTACACCGTGACCAACCTCAATTCTTTGTATTCAGTATCAGGAATCAATTCCATATCAATTGATTCCCAGAAGTGGTTTGCACATGAATACACCAAAACAGCATCGTTTTTCACACAAGAGACTATCATGTTTTTGATGTACAGGGTGGCTGATGAATATTGCTACAATGATGAATATTGCTACATTTTTTTTTCGGTGTATGGAATACATTTTTCTTTTATTCATGTTAAATTAAATTATTAAATTAATTATTAAATTATTATTAATTAAATTAATTAATTAATTAATTAAATTAATTATTAAATTATTATTATTAAATAGAAAAAAAGTTATTACATTTTTTTTTGGTAGCGGCTTTCATCAGCCACCCTGTAGAATGTGCTTAAAATTTATACTATTTCCATTTTCACCGCTTTCGAGTGTTTAAACAGGTTTTTACGTACTCAAATTGTATTAAAACATATTATTTACTGGTTCAACAAACTATTTTATAATGGCGTCAATATTGTAAGTATAAAGCTCAACAACTCTTCTGGCGCGATGACAAGAATATAAATGTGACGTCGTCAATTCTTAATAGCTTCCTTTGTCTGGCATTGAATTGATATCAAATGGTATTAAAAATCTTTGGCAATGACGCGACAGAATAATGCCAGGCGGTATTGGCAATGTACCGTCCTTTTTCTATCAGTGTATATATTAGCCACCTTACGGCATAATCCGGAAAAAAAAATTCATCATTTATGAAACCATAGGTTTTATCCAAATATAGTCACATTTGGACCAAACTCGGCACGAACATAGAGAGGTCTTATACGGTAAAACAAAACATTAGTCTATATGGCAGCCATATCTATATATAGTCCGATCTCCATCATATTCGGGATGGATATGTAAGGGTATAATAAAACTCATTGTGCCAAATTTCAGCAATATAGGCTAAGATATGCGGAGTTTATAGGCCTTAAAAATTATATGGGGTAATCGATATATATGGGACCTATATCCAAATATAAACCGATATGAACCATGTAGGGCACGGATGTCGAAAAGCATAACATAGCACACTTTACAAAAGTTCAGCGAAATCGGATAATAAATGCCCCTTTTAAGGGCCCAAGATCTTAAATCGGGGGATTGATTATATTATATTGAACACAGATATCGAGAGCCTTACACAGCTCCAAGAACTTAAACCGGAAGATCGTTATATGACAGCCATATCCAAATATAGCCCGATCTAAACCATACTCTATACGAATATCGAGGGGGCTAATAAACTTAATGCACGCCCAATGATGTTTGTCGCTAGAAAATGCTGTTGAAGCGTTCAATAACCATGTTTTGGAGGTGCCTTAGAAAAAAAGTGTATAAATCATGCTGGAGTATACTTTGAAAAACAAGGCAAACATTTTTGGGGATACAAATTTGTATATCCATTTTTAAGCCACAAATTTATATAGCACCTTTCGTATTTAGATATAATCCAAATTAATAGAGATTTCCGCTTATATATTTCCTACTGATGTAGGTCGTTGAGTAAATCCAGCTCTAATATTTTATAATTCGATATAGCCCTGATAATATGTCAAGTCAAAAGAAAAAAACCTTTCCATGAGATTTTTTCTGACCCATAGAACAAGTTGTATTCACCATGAAGGAGGCATGGGTATAAAGTGCAATGGTAAAAACGTGAAGCTTGACTATATAAACAGAACGCATTAATCGTTGCCTTCAACGACGTTCACAGCGAGTCATGGAAAAAAAAAACACACACACACTAATGTCTATACACTGGATTTCTTTCTATGCATGTATATAATTTTGTATTTGTATATAGGTACAAATTTTTATTTGCTGCTGTGACTAGTGACTAGTTATATACTTAAACTATAAATAAATATATACTTTAGTATATGTATGTGTATATGTGCAGACATTTTCATATACCTATATACGAATATGAAATAACAGCAAAAGGAAAGAAACATCAACAATAACCAGGCAGAATGACAATAAGTGACAGTAACAAAATAAGCAAACACATACATGAGCACATGTACACAGACTTTTAAACCAATCAGCCACAATAAAACTACGATTATACATAGCAGGGAGAAAGAAATGCAAATATGTAGCCCAAAAAAAAAATTATCCAAAACCTATCACGCGAGGGTGATATGAAAAATTGGTTGCAATGCATTGAATCCAGTGTTGCCATTGTTTGTAAATCTATCAACTCACTTTCTTTTTTTAACAATTTATGAGTTTTTTCAAACAGAAATCATCCAAAGGCAATAAAAAGGTATCAATATATTTGTTATATAGCATGATTTCAAACAGAGTAATTTGTGTGTAACTATCCTAGTCCCCAGGGAGATATGTACAGCTAACAGACAGGGTTGTCGAGCTTGGTTAATGTGGTATTTATATCATAGAGGCATTTTTGCAATAAATTCGGTATAAATACAACATACCGACGTAAGGACCTTGAAGCATTTACACCTAATATGGCTGATGAGTAATTCTAAACCAAATTACGTCCCATAGTGGTTGGTGTATGTGCGATCTCTGGCTTTCCTTTTCCATTTGCAAAGAAAAATCTCCGTTGATTGAGCTCGTCTTCAAAGAGAAACAAACAAATATTGTAAAATTTAATAGTCTTCGCCCTAACAGGCAAAATACTTGAAAATGAAAAAAACTTGGAGGATCCAGTCGGGATTCGAATCTGGGCACACGAAGCAACAGCGAGAGCCGTTGCTGTTGTCTTGCGTTCGAAGCCATCAAAACAACTTCCACCAGATGCACAGAGTCATGTGTATACCATGGGAGTAGTGTAATTTGTGTAGACAAAAAATCTGTCATTACTCAAAAACACATGTACAGCTAATAGACAGGGTTTTCGAGCTTGGTTAATGTGGTATTTATATCATATAGCCATGGCCGGCTAATACGCCCATTTGGGGGTGGGCGACCTCCCCTTACTTGGACCTAATGCTTTATGGCATATTTGTAATCTACTGCCTTATAAAGGGTAATTTTTTTGAGGTTAGGATTTTCATGCATTAGTATTTGACAGATCACGTGGGATTTCAGACATGGTGTCAAAGAGAAAGATGCTCAGTATGCTTTGACATTTCATCATGAATAGACTTACTAACGAGCAACGCTTGCAAATCATTGAATTTTATTACCAAAATCAGTGTTCGGTTCGAAATGTGTTTATTCACCGTAACGTTGCGTCCAACAGCATCTTTGAAAAAATACGGTCCAATGATTCCACCAGCGTACAAACCACACCAAACAGTGCATTTTTCGGGATGCATGGACAGTTCTTGAACGGCTTCTGGTTGCTCTTCACTCCAAATGCGGCAATTTTGCTTATTTACGTAGCCATTCAACCAGAAATGAGCCTCATCGCTGAACAAAATTTGTCAAAATTTCGAACCGAACACTGATTTTGGTAATAAAATTCAATGATTTGCATGCGTTGCTCGTTAGTAAGTCTATTCATGATGAAATGTCAAAGCATACTGAGCATCTTTCTCTTTGACACCATGTCTGAAATCCCACGTGATCTGTCAAATACTAATGCATGAAAATTCTAACCTCAAAAAAATCACCCTTTACAACATACCGACGTAAGGATACCATGGGAGTAGTGTAATTTGTGTAGACAAAAAATCTGTCATTACTCAAAAACACATGTACAGCTAATAGACAGGGTTTTCGAGCTTGGTTAATGTGGTATTTATATCATATAGTCATGGTCGGCTAATATGCCCATTTGGGTGTAGGCGACCTTCCCTTACTTGGACCTAATATTTTATGCCATATTTGTAATCTACTGCTTTATACTTTTCATTTGAGTCCCATATTGACATGAACTTGGAATATATCTGTTGAGAAGAGTTTTGGGGTTGGGGGATCCCGCTGGGTACTTGGACCCAAATTTTAATACCATATTCGTATTCAACTCTCCAATAATACCTTTCATTTGATACCAATATTGTCCCGATCGGTCCACTTTTGATTTTGGGTTGTGTTTTTGGCACAGGGAGGATCCGTTAGTTACCCTTCCGATACCGAAAAATTACATAGCCTATGTTTGCTTCCAGACCAACCTACACAATATGCGAAAATTTCGAGAAAATCGGTTCTGCCGTTTTTCAGTCTATACGGAACAAACAAACCCAGTCCCATATATCCGTGATTGGTTAATGTGCCCATATTGCGCATTTTTGCGTGGGTGGGGTGACCCCCAGGTACTTGGACCCAACTTTTATTATGAAATTCGTACTCTACTCTTGAATACCTTTTATTTGAATCCCATATTCTCCCGATCGGTCCACTTTTATTTTTGGGTAGTGCTTTTGGCGTAAGGTAGAGGGTCCTATGTTTCCTTCCAGACCAATGATCGTCAAATAAACCTTTTTTGATCGTGAAAAAAACCTACCTGTGGCGGCCCCCGAGGTACTTGGACCCAACTTTTTTATGAAATTCGTACTCTACTCTTGAATACCTTCCATTTGAATCCCATATTCTTCCGATCGGTCCACTTTTATTTTTGGGTAGTACTTTTGGTGTAAGGAAGAGGGTTCTATGTTTCCTTCCAGACCACAATCTGTGAAAATTTGAAGGTAATCGGTTCGTCAGTTTTTGAGTCTATACGGAACAAACAAACATAAATTGAATTTTATATATAAGATTTGGATTTGTGACAAAATTTACAACAACTTTGCAGCGACAAGTGTCCACATCTGATTATTCAGTTAAAAGTTATACAGTTTGAAAGTCAAAAATGTAAAAAAAGTGTATTTTTTGGATTTTTTTGTTCGAAAGAAGTATTTTCATTGATTAGTGTTTATTGAAAAAACTTGCTTCAATACCTTAATTTTTTCTTTTTTTATAATCCATCCTAAACCCATGACAAAAAATGTTTGCAGCCTCCACAGAAATTTTTCTAAAAAAATGCCGATTTTGAAACCAGCTTTGAATGAAAATTTGAAATTTTAAAAATCAGACCATAAATGAAGATTTAGCAGCCCGAACAATTATTCGAAATACCGAGGTGACCAACTTTAGGGGCCTGCCAAAATGCGCCCTCGGATAACCTAGGGCCTTTCGCACGATCTCGTTAACGCCTCAGCTCTAAACATTTTTTTACATTTGCTGCTTTTATGGCTTTGTTCAAACGTATAAAATAGGTCACATTAAAAAAAACTATGAATTTAAATTATAATTGAAAACTTTAATGGGAATTTTCGTGTCACGAATATTATTTGAACCAAATTTGCTGTATAATTAAGCATTTTCCAATTTTCATGCCACATTGGTCACTGGTGGTTCTGCATTTAATTTCAGACCAAATGACATTTTAATATCAGATGGTAAAATTTTAGCAAAACCTTTTAAAGATCATTATTAAAAATGGTTATAAATTAGTCAAAGTCCAATATTTTATACGCTCTACGATTGCTTGCCTACACGATATAGGGTAGTACGAACTCTGCAATTTCACGGGATAGAAAATTTTTATTAAATCGGCAAACGTTTTGACATAGCATGCATCCACAGTAAGTTGTAACATTATGTCTGTTGAAAAATTTTATTCAAAACGAATAAGTCCCATGAATGAACAAATAAGAGAATTTGTCTATATAAGAGTATCTTCATCATGTTTTTAATAAATTAATCTTACAATACATCATTTAATGATTCATATGTATTCAATAAACTCTAGTTTATTGTGGTTTCTTTATATATAAACTTAGGTTTGGTTAATGGTCATGGAAGGCTTTTCATACATCTTGACAAAGATAATTATATCAAAGCAAAC
Source organism: Stomoxys calcitrans (assembly GCF_963082655.1). Lineage (NCBI taxonomy): Eukaryota > Metazoa > Arthropoda > Insecta > Diptera > Muscidae > Stomoxys > Stomoxys calcitrans. The sequence goes on along the minus strand of NC_081554.1, from coordinate 37,385,165 downwards.
AGACATTTTATTTAAGAACTCATTTTTTTCAGACTTGTTAGAAAAAATGTTCAATATATTAATACTACTTCATATACGAGCAAAAAAATAATAAAAAATCCCACTTTTTTTCTTCTGTGGTCAACCAAAGATGATGACTATGCCATCACTGTAACTCGCCGGTCACTATATAATACAACTCAATAAACCCTGAGATGGTGGTGAGTACATTAGTATAATAATTTAGCCATTCAGTTTGTAACCATTGGTCCGCAATGATTTAAAGTATTTTTATTCATAATCCACTAAATCTAAATCGATCAAAACATGTCCGCCCGTATGTTATAAAAATTATATTAGCTTTCAAACAGACAATGCTATCAGTTTAAAATATTGTACAGACCCCTCTCATTGGTGTACGTCGCATGGGATTGCAAATGGACCATATGAAAATTTCATTCAATTTATGAAAATTCGTTAATCTACTACAATTTCATTGAATTTATAAAAATTCAAAGAATTCAAAACGATTTATGAATTTTTATTTATATATCATAAAATTTATGTAAATTCAAAAACTTTATGAAAATTCATAGAATTTATGAAAATGTTTAGTATATATGCGTGAGGTACTTTGTCGTGCAAAAATTTCTGGCTAAAGAGGTGTCGCACTGCAGCAAGGCGTTCGGACTCGGATGCAAAAAGAAGGCCCCTTTTCATTGAGCTTTAACTCAAATCGGACGGAGCTCATTGGTATGTGAGAAGTTTGCCCCTGTTTCTTAATGAAACTTTCATGGGAAATTTTGCATGTAAAAAAAAAATTCATAGAATTTATGAAAATTCATGAAATTTATGAAAATTCATAGAATTTATGAAAATTCATAGAATTTATGAAAATTCACAGAATTTATGAAAATTCATAGAATATAAGAAAATTTATAGAATTTATAACAAATCCTCGAGTTTATGAAAAATCATTGTGTTTGTGAAAATTCGATAAATTTATCCAAATTCATTGAATTTATGAAAATTCATTTAAGTTAAAACAAGTAAAAGCGTGCTAAATTTGGCCGGACCGAATAATAAGTATCTGTGCAAAATTTTAAGCTACTTGATTTACGCGTTCGGCCGCTATCGTGATTTCGACTGACGGACGGCCGGACATGGCTTGACCGACTCAGAATGGCGAGACTATAAAGAATTTAGACACTTTTTTGGATCTTCGGTTAATATTTCGAGGTGTTACAAATGGAATGACTAGATTAGTATGCCCCCATCCTATGATGGTGGGTGGAAAAATTCATTGATATTATAAAAATTCATTTAATTCATGAAAATTCATTGAATTTATGAAAATTTATTGAATTTATGAAAATTCATTGAATTTATGAAAATTCATTGAATTTATGAAAATTTATTGAATAACTTTTCAATTTTTTTGACTGTTAGGGCGAGATCATTAAATTTTACAATTTTTGTTTTGTTTCTCTTTCGAGGCGAGCTCAATGATCGGAGATGCAAGTGGAATATGGAGATATATGAAAATTCATTGCATTTATGAAAATTCATTGAATTTATGAAAAATTCATTGAATTTATGAAAAATTCATTGAATTTATGAAAAATTCATTGAATTTATGTAAATTCATTGAATTTATGAAAATTCATTGAATTTATGAAAATTCATTGAATTTATAAAAAGTTCATTGAATTTATGAAAATTCATTGAATTTATGAAGATTCATGGAAATTATGAAAATTCATAGAATTTATGAAAATTCATTGAATTTATGAAAATTTATTAAATTTATGAAAATTCATTGAATTTATGAAAATTCATTGAATTTATGAAAATTCATTGAATTTATGAAAATTTATTGAATTTATGAAAATTCATTGAATTTATGAAAATTCATTGAATTTATGAAAATTCATTGAATTTATGAAAATTCATTGAATTTATGAAATTATGGAAATTTATTGAATTTATGAATAGCCCATTGAATTTATGAAAGTTTATTGAATTTGTTTTAATTCGTTGAATTTAAAAAAATTCCATTAATTTATGAAGATTCATTAATATTATAAAAAAAATGCTAAGTTTTTAGTAAACTGTATTGAATTTATAAGAGTTAAGTATAAACCATCTTCAAAGCACGTGTAGAGTTTTTAGAGGTCACCTACATTCGAATTTAGTTACTTAGTGATTATTAGTGAAGTTTATTTAAACAAATTATAATCACATTAACAACAATTCAAAAGTAAGAAAAGGTAACCGGGAAAAAGTTATCAAAAAAAAATTTGTTTAAACAAATTTATATAAACATTTCCATTTTCATAATTGACTCCACACATATGCCGCGACAATGCTTTCATACTCAATTATTCATTTGGTATGGTAGTGCCAACTTGAGCAAAAAAGAATCCCGCCCATTGGTTTTTTTTTCATTTCCTCGCTCCATCCCGCAGAGAACTATCCGTCATTTGCTATTGTTGTAATGCCCTCACAATATGATGTTGGATGACCGGCTGCTGTTTAGTTAGTTATCTCTTTGAAAATGACATTAGTTACGCATGTACATCAGTGTTGCCATAATGAAATATTTTTCCAAGCACAAAACTGGACTCAATCTTTCTGTGAAGACCAAATACCATTGAGTTCGGCGAATCTTGTATTGACGCTGAATCGTGGATTTATCAAAATATGCACCAATGTCTATATTTTTATAGAAATTATCTTATAATAGGTGTGTTTTATTTACCCATTAAGCGAATTTTCTCGCTAAGTTTGTATGGAGAAAAATGCTATCACCGATTAGCTATGGGGCTAATCTAATCGATGGTTATTGAAATATATGGTGTCATCATTCAATTTGAATGAGAAAACTTAAAGAGGAAAAACGCTATATATTTGCTGATTAAACGTTCTGAATTGACGAAATTGCATAGGATTTTAATGAAATCACATTTATGAACTCCGAGAAACATTTATTTAAAATTAAAATGACTTAATTTGTTTTGTTTGTTTATATTTTATTATTTCAGATGTGGTGTCAATGCTGCCAACGTTAATGTATAAAGTATTTAGCGGAAAGAGCGTTTTATTTATCCATAAGCTAGCGAATCCGCTAGACTGGTAAATAAAACACAGCAAATATTGAGCTTTCGTTATCTCAAGAAGTTAAGTTGAGAAATGGGTTCATACGTTGCCCAAAAAAATTAAAGAAGTAAATATGTATAGCCGAGTTGGTAGCGTACTCGGATTACCAGTGCGGGCGTTGTGGTCTTGATTCCCATCAGAGACTTTGTCGGTACTGTGGTATAACAATGGACTTACATTGTCTAAGTGAGTCTGTTTAAACCTAACCTAACCTTAATACACATTTCACCATTTCGATCAAATTTGCGTCTAAAACAAACAAACCGGCAACACTGGTCCATCCGCATGTTCAGCACCGCTTGATTGTCTGTGTGACTGCCTGCGAATATGTTTTTGATTGATACACTGTGCATGCAAGTACCTTGCACTTGTTTGCTGTGCCTATGTTGTGATTGTTGGCAGTATGTTTTTTGTTGTAGTCCGTTTGTATACGGTTGATGTATTTTACATACGTTATCTCAGAATGTTAACTCGCTTGTTTCCCGCTGTCGTTAAAAGTGGGTTAACCTCATATCATCAGGTCGTTGGTCTTGAAAAATACTTAGTACTTAAATCTAAAATAATGTATGTATGACCATATCTACCTGTCAGTCATGTAATTAGTCTTTGAGTTACTGCGACGATTGCTAAAATGGGTTAAATACATATCAAATTAAAAATTCAAAACCGAAAAAACAAATGCATTATTAAACAAGTAAGGAAAGACCGAAGTCGGGCGGTGTCGACTATATAATAACCTATACCTACCCTATAAGTGGAAATTAGGTGCTGTGTCTTATTCTCAACCAAAATTGTAAAAACTACGACTCTATATGTGCAAATAAGGTGATGTATATATTTATATGGAAGATAAATATAAATCTTATCTGATTTTGATAAACTTTAACAAAAATGTGAAAAATCATAAGAGATGTGTATGTGGCACTTTTCGTGACAATCGGTCGAACCAATATATGGAAGCTACATCTACATTTTAATCGATTTCGACCAAGCTATTGAGATATTGAGGTAGTCGTCGAGAAAGCGTTGTGCAAATTTTTTTGAAGATTGGTGGATAAATGTGCACGCAGAAGTTTTAGAAGTGAAATTCGGGCGAAATATATCTAAATCTGAACTGATTTCTATGAAATTCGCAAGTTATGGTGGGAGTTTTATGAAAATTCTTCTTGCCAAATTTAATTAACGAATGACCACATTATTGCTTGCAAAAACTCTAGGAGTGAAAATTATAAAAGCGATACATTTATAAAGGGTGATTTTTTAAAAGCTATAGGAAAGATTTTCCAAAAAAAAAATTCAGAATCCGTATTTGAATCGATAGTACGGTTCATATAAATAAAAGTTTGAAGATTATTTCAAGCAAATGTTGAACGTTACTGTGCCTCAAATGGTCCATCCAATTTTGGTATACTTTTTCCAAATTTTTGGCCGGTATCTCACGAATAAATGTTGTCTTCCAATGCGTCAATTGAAGCGGGCTTGTCTGTATAGACATGAGTTTTAACATATCCCCACGAAAAATTTATGAAAAGTTCATTGAATTCATGAAAATTAATTAAATTCATGAAAATTCATTAAATTCATGAAAATTCATTGAATTTATGAAAATTCTTTGAATTTATGAAAATTCATTGAGTTTATGAAAATTCATTGAGTTTATGAATATTAATAGTCCAAAGGCGTTAAATCGCACCAATTGAATTTGTAAAAATACATTGAGTTTACGAAAATTCTTTGAATTTATGAAAATTCATTGAAAATATGAAAATTCATTGAATATATGAAAATTCATTGAATATATGAAAATTCATTGAGTTTACGAAAATTCATTGAGTTTACGAAAATTCTTTGAATTTATGAAAATTAATAGTCTTAAGGCGTTAATTCACACTATCTAGGCGGCAAATTGACCGGTCCAGAGCGTGAAATTAAATGCTTACCGAACTCGCCTCTCAATAAGTTCATTGTTACGGGTGCTGTGTAGCATATAGCACCGTCTTGTTGAAACCAAATGTCATGCAAGTCAAGCATTTGCATTTTGGGCAAAAAAAAGTTGAATATCGTATCACGGTAGCGCTCACCATTCATAGTTACGTAATGATTTGCATCATCTTTACGGTCCAATGATGCCACCAGCCCATGAACCGTATCAAACTGTGACTTTTTCTGGATACGTTGGTAGCTCTTGCAATGCTTCTGACTGATCATCACTCCATTGAGCCAAAAATGAACTTAGACGCTAAATTAAAGAAAAGCGCCACGGTAGCACAGACGATGGCATGTCCACCTATGACGCTGAACGCCTGGGTTCGAATCCTGGCGAGACCATCAGAAACAAAATGTCAGTGGTTGTTTTCGCCTCCTAACATTGGCAAAATTTGTGAAGTACTATGCCATGTAAAACTTCTCTCCAAAGAGGTGTCGCACTGCGGCACGCCGCTCGGACAAGGCAATAAAAAGGAGGCCCTTTATCCTTGAGCTTAAACTTGAATCGGACTGCACTCATTGATATGTAAGAAGTTTGCCCCAGTTCCTTAGTGGAATGTACATGGGCAAAATTTGCAAATTTTGCGCGATGAACTTTTTTAACGGAGCACGCATTTTGATAAAAAAGATTCAATAATTTGCATGCGGTGCACAGTGGGATGATAAAAAAATAAGTGGAAATAAATCAGCCACTTTGGAACGGATATCTTCAGGAAATTGTGGTTATATGGTTATAGCTGAGGATTTATCTAGTCTATATGCAAAATTTCAGGGCTCTAGAAGTCCCAGGGGCCCATTGGTGGGCCTTCAAAGTTGGTCACCTCGGCCCTACAAAATATTGTTCGGGCTGTCAAAAGCGCATTCGTCATGACATTTTAAGACGCTCTAGCCATGTCGGCCCGTCCGTCTGTCTGTCGAAAGCACGCTAACTTCGAAGGAGTAAAGCTAGGCACTTGAAATTTGGCACAAATAGTGTAGGCCGGTTGGGATTGTAAATGGGCCAAATTGGTCCATGTTTTGATATAGTTGCCATATAAAGCGATATTGGGTCTAGACTTCTTAAGCTTCTAAAGGCGCAAATCTTATCCGATTTGGCTGAAATTTTGTTAAGTATGTTCTAAATCGGTTCATAACCTGATACAAACAGATTTCCCGATTAGACTTCTTGAGCTTCTAGAGGGCTTAATCTTTATCCAATTTGGCTGAAATTTTGCACATATCGTTTTGGTATGACTTCCAGCAGCTGTGTCAAGTATGGTCAAAATCAGTCCATAACCTGATATAACCGCCATATAAACCGATCTCCTGACAAGAATTCTGGGGCTTCTAGAGGGCGCAATTCGCATCCAATTTGGTTGAAATTTTGCATATGTCGATAACCTGATATAGCTACTATAAAAACCGATGTCCCAATTTGATCTTCTAAGCATTTGGTGGCGCAATTTTTACTCGATTAGCCTTAAACTGATGTTTTTCTATGACTTCTAACATACGGACCGGCCGAACTTAGCACGCTTTTACTTGTTTTTATCTAATATATCACTCAAGCATCATAAATTCACAATTTTTTTTTAAATTGCCGTTTACTTTTTAAAAATAATGTCAAATAATAGTTTTCCGCGGCTCCCTTTCAAATAGTCCATTCGTAAGGTCCAATTCTGCAGTACTTTCTCGAGCATGTTTACCTGTATTTTAGGAATAACCCTTGATATGTTATACTCTAAGGCTTTAATCGTGTTTGGCTTACCCAAACAGACCCAAACGACTTCACATAAAGAAATAGTTAAGAGGCAAAAAATCGCAAAATCTTGGCGATCGACTCACAGGGCCATTTTCAGAGATAAACTGCACACCAAATTCATCCTTCAAACGTCTATTGTTTCACGAGCTTTTTGGCATGTTGCACCGTCTTGTTAAAATCACATATCGACCAAGTCCAACTCACCCAACTGCGGCAAAACAAAGTCGTGCATCATGGTAAAGTTCCTTCCAAGGTCGTCATTGAAAAAAATGGTCCGACCATGTCACCAGCTCATAAGCCAAGCCAAAGTGTCATTTTTCGGGATGCATCGGTAACTATTGTACGGCATGCGTCTGTTCTTCACCCCATATGCGACAGTTTTGCTTGTCCACGTATCCATTAAACCAGAAATTAGGCTCATCGCTCAACACAATTTTTCGATAAAACACTAGACAGAGATAAATTATTGCAATTTCTATTGAGCTGTTGTAAGCAGGAATTTTGATAATATATATACCAAAGATTTGCAGTCATTTCTCATTAGTGAGTGTCTTTATGATAAAATGGCAGAGTATACTGAAAACTTTTCACTTTCACAGATAACGTTTGGACACAATTATCAACAAGTGCTGCCACCCCGAAATCAGTTATAAATGTAATGAGTCTCGTGATAAAAACAAATGTTTTCATAAAAAAAATTAGGGAAATTTATTTTTTTATTAGAACGTGCTTAAATGACTGGCCTCTAGATACAGAGGACTATATTTAATGATATTAAGCACTTAAGCTTCAACTTCCATTAAATGCATGTATTTACAAATGTATATGTATGTATATTTACTAACCTTTTCCCCTAACCTTTTCTTTCGTCATTTATCTGATTTTTATATAAAATAATAAATAACACGCATTAAGTTTTCATAGCTTAAATTATAGACAACACATTTCTATTTTATTTTTTCCCTACATAGGGGTATTTAGCAGAGTATACGCTCTGAGGGTCAAAACTTGAAACTAAAACTCTTTTGCTTCAATTGAGCTGTATTATCTCCTCACCAAAGAAAACAAAAAACATTAATTTCCTCTTATATTTTGTTTGCTCCATATAAAACTATCTCAAAACACAGAAATACAACAATAACTTCCTTCCATGTTTCTTCTTCTTGTAACTACAAAGTTGTTGTTTTTTTTTTTGCATTGGGGGGTATTTTGGGATATGACATGTTAAGAGAATATGCGAGAGAGTGAGAACAAATGTCTGCAAGTGGGGCTTTGTTATGATCTGTTTTGTTGTTGTTTTTTTTTTTTTTTTTTGTTTAGAACATTACTTCAAGGTAATGCAATGTAATTTGTTTTGACGTTACATAGCTTTTAAAATGTATGAAAGGGCGATGTGCCTGTGTATGTATGGCTGGTGTTTTAAAACAGATTGTATAGGAACACATACATGCATGCAGTCAGAAAGTCCATAGTGCTAGTTTAGTATATGTGTGAATATGTTTGCAATAACTACTTTCTGTCATTTTTGTTTTGGTTAGTTTTCTACACCTTCCTCTTGTCTCTCACATCGTCAGAAAGAGAGGGAGAGAAAGAGATTGAGGTGAGAGTATAGTATTGTCTTGTGGTGTGGTGTGGTGTGACAAGGTGCTTCAATATTCAAAGCTTGCATACTTACATTTTGGGAGAATTTTGGTGATGGTGGGCTGTATAACTGCTTGGCTGGCTGATAAATATGCTTGAGTGCTGAAGGTGTTTGTGTTGGTATTATTGTGTGCTGTTGTCGTCTTCTTCTTTGTAGTTATGGATATGTCAGTTAATTTAAGTTAAATGATGGTGTTTTATTCAAAACATTTCTTTGGAATATACACTCATATATACAAATACATGTAACAATATGCTAATTTTATTTAACACCAGTTAGGTACTTTCTTTTGATGTTATAAGTAATTTATTACTTAATTTCTTATACTAAACATTTATTTTTGTTTTTATAACTTTTTTTTCAAAAACGTCACCAATTATTTTATAAGGCTACTACAATAGGGCACTTTTGTTTCACATAGTATGCACTCGCGCGACAATATTCAAAATTAAATCCAGGTTATCGTTTTATTTCACTTGCTCTGAGGTTAACGTATAATCAATTAAAAAATATGAATTTTTTTTCTAGAAAACATTTTGAGACCTCGTTTTCCCCGGTTGTTAGATGAGAGAGAATACATGCACACTTAAATTATTTATTTATTTATTTTTGTATTCAAATCAAACCAAATTATTGGCGTTTGGCTTTCTTCTTCTTCTTTCAAACCCGATAACAATTTAATACACGTAGTATGTTGTTGTGTGGCGTTTTGTATATGAACAGCCGTTGTCGTATTTCATTTCAAATTTCGTTTTTTTGCGATTGTTATTTCGTTTTCTTTTATTTATTTTTATTTATATACACGTAGCCGCAACTCACGCACACACACGCGCACACGCTCGTCACTTTAATAACAATTTTGTTTTGTTGGTTTAATAGTAGAGCAAAAGCAGAAGAGCGATTGGAAAAGATAGCTTCAAAGAGAAAAGGAAAAAAACTTAAAAAACAACTTAACAATAACAAATAATAGGCGCTTGTGTGTATATTTACTACTTTTTCTTGTTTTTTCCTTTTCAATAACTATTTTGTTTACTTTTCTATTAAATGTCGTGTGTTTTTTTTTAATTTTTGCTTATTTCCCAAACCGAGCGATACGCTTTAGACAACGGTTTCAGCGCGAATGAGCGTAAATTGTTTCAGCGATAACAGATAACACAAATTTTGCTTTGAAAAATGGGGGAGTGAGATGGGTATGGGGCTGAGGTTTTGTTTACTGTGCTTTGGTGAGCACACCATATGCTTATAAAGAAAGCTAGGTAAGCAAAAACACACAAACACAGTAGAGGAGAGTAAAGCAGTAAACATCAAGAAAAGTAATAAGAGTTGAAAAAGTTTGTTTTGCAAAAGAGCACAACTACTGATTTAAGAGTTTATGTGACTAGTTATTAATGAGAGGCGATTATTTTAAACGAAGAGAGGGAAATTGAAATTCTAAGCCGTTGTTAACTTGAATGAAACATAATTATTAATGTTTTCATGTAAAATATGTAATGGTTAGAATTTTTTTTAAAGATTTTTATACAGGAAATGTTTTTAACTTCCTGTTTGCGGCATTGCCAAATGAATGTGATGCGATGTTTAAAGAAAGCTTGCTAAATCGAGGGAAATTCGGATAAAGTTGGATTTTAGATTTTAAAGTTGGTTAACTCTATATTTTAGAAAATTTTAAGACGATTTTTTTATTGTCGTAACATAAATTGTAAAAGGATTTTGCCGGGAGAAACCTAAAGAACATTCAATAAGCTATGGTATAAAAAACTCAAGAAATGGTGGAACTATTTGTAAAATGTGCTTGTTGAAATTGAATAGAAATTATAATTTTAATTCAATTCTTTAAAGTTGATGGATATTTTGACCTTGGACATGAAGTTTTTGGATTTTATATTCACACCTCAAATCTTTGGTAGTTTTATGTGGCACTCCATCTGGCCGCTATATTCACAGTGTGTCTGGGACTTGCGTATACTCCAAAGGCATGACAAGAGCCAAGGGTGATGTTTTTACCCAAGCCCCCTACAGCACAAAAGACTTTACGTCATTGAGACATTGAGTGGTCTTTTTGGCAGATATATCCAATTATAAACCGATCTAAACCATATTAAGGTCGGATAACGTGAGGCTCAGAAAAATTCACTGTTTCAAATTTCAGCGAAATCGGGTAATACATAAAGCTTTTATGGGCATCAGTCCCCTTATCGGAAGATCCGTCTATATGGCAGCTATATCTAAATATAGTCCGATCAGAGCCATATTTATGTCGCATGTTGGGAGATCTTAACCTACTCAATGTTTAAAATTTCAGCGAAATCGGGTAATAAAATAAAATTTTTATTGGCTTCAGACTCCTTAGCTAAACCAAAACTATACCTAAATATAGTCCGATCTGAACCAAATTTAGGTCGGGTGTCAGGGGGGTAAAAATAACTCACTGTTTCAAATTTTAGCGATATCGTTTAAAAAATAAAGCCTTTATGGGCTTCAGACCCTTTATCGGCAAATCGGTCTATATAACAGCTATATCTAAATATAGTCCGATCTGAACCTTACTTATGTCAGATGTCGGGAGGCTTAAAATAACCCACTATTTTAAATCAGCAAAATCGGATAATAATTAAAGCTTTTATGGCCTTCAGACCCTATACCGGGAGATCGGTCTATATGACAGCTATATCCAAATATTGTGCGATCTGAACCTTACTTACGTCAGATGCCGGCAGGCTTAAAATAACAAACTGTTTTAAATTTCAGCAAAATCAGATAATAATTAAAGCTTTTATTGGTTTCAGACCCTATATCGGGAGATCGGTCTACATGGGAGCTTTACCAAAATGTAGTCTGATCTGAACCATATTTGAGTCAGTTGTCGGGAAGCCTTAAGTAACTCCCTGATTCAAATTTCAGCAAAATTGGATGAAAAATAAAATTTTTATGAGCATTAGACCCTTTATCGGAAAATCGGTCTATATAGCAGCTATATCCAAATATGATCCGATTTGGCCCGTTCAACAACTTAAACAGCGTGCATCAAAAAAACGTATCTGTGCCAAATTTCAGCTCAATATCTCAATTTTTGAAGTCTCTATAGGGATTACAACAGACGGACGACGATGCGAAATATATATACTTTGTAGGGTCGGAAATTGATATTTCGATGTGTTGTAAATGGAATGACTAAATAAATCCTATGGTATAAAAAGTAGTACGGCGCACGCCACAGCCGAAAATTTGTCTGACGGTCTCGCCAGGATTCGAACCCAGGCGTTCAGCGTCATAGTCGGACATGCTAACCTCTGCGCTACGGTGGCCTCCAGTTAGACCATAGAAGTCAATCCTATCGGCAAGGGCTGACGCCTCAGTGTACAACACACTGCTACAACAACAACAACCATAGGCGTCTTGAAGATGGCATACGACTGGGCTGGACTTAGGGGTCTGAATGGTAAACCAGATATGACCAAAATCCGACTGTTCACGGGGAAGATGAAGAAGGGACAATATGATGCCCCACGTTTTCTGAACAGATCGATTTCGATATCCAACAGAAAAATTAACTGGGAATGCCCTGTTGAGGAACATACTGAGAAGGCTCACAGCTGTTGGACATTATAAAGACGGGCTGGCCGAAGGCTTGAAATGGATCCTGAATCCGAGGATAGCCCTCTGCCTTACAGAAGCGTGATTAGACCAATGCTGACAGCATAAGGAAATGATAAGAGATTTGGATTTCATGTTGTCTTGGCATAGGCGGGGCGATGAGCACCACGCCTTCTAGGGCATTTGAGACTATTTTAAATATCCGGTCCATATATATACACGTCAACTATTAGGCAGCCACAGCGACTATGGGAATTAAGGCAGTGGGAGAATGGATAGGGGATAGGAGCAGGTTTGTCTTCAGTGGTCTATTGTCGAGCCATAATCACTTGGTACTAGAAGCCTTTAAGGAATGTCAAAATTTGTGGCATTCTATCCTAAAGGCCAAAACAGAATGAGCGCGTTGAGCTTTGTTTTTCAGCGTTGCGCTGAAAAATGCAACTCTGCAAACAATTCCCACTAGGGCAACACGAAAAATTTCAAGAACATTTCAACCGTCGATTTATTGAGCATCCCGACAAAACAAAGAGGAGAGCCATTCGCCGTCTCCGATCAGATGAATAACCAATAAATTTGCCGTAGATGAAGTTATAAATGTCATCTACAACACCAAGTCGTCGAAGACCCTGAGCCCTGACGGAACATGCTGCAGAAAATAAATGTACCGGGAGTCTAGTATATGACACAGAATTCTTACCTGTCTATAAGCACTCTTATAGTTCCCGATGTCTGATAAATGGGCAGAGTGATCTCTCCATTAGCTGATTCCAGCTAAGTGTGATACATCAAAATCAAGATATTGGTCTCCGCTTTTACGTGGCATTCGCACTTTTTGGAACAAAGTCTATTTACGACATCCAGGCTAGAATCCATGCCCTACCCTCCAGTTACTGAACAGAAATCTTGTTCCACAAAAAACTAATGCCAGCTAAGTGTGACGAAAATTACGCCAAAGTTGCATACTGCGCTTAAACGGTAACCGATAAACGCCAATCATCAAAAAATCAAATGTTTTTATTTATTTATTTTTTTTTTTGGCAGCGACTGATACATGTGACGTATACACTTTTATGAACACGCATCATAATGTATCATGTAAATTGCAAATTTGCCCATGAATATTCCATTAGGAAACAGGGGCAAATTCTCACATATCAATGAGTGTTGTCCGATTCAAGCTTGAGATTAATGATAAGGGGTCATCTTTTTATAGCCGAGTCAGAACGGCGTGTCAAAGTGTAAAACCTCCTTGGGGAAAATTTTTACATGGCACGGTTTAACATCGATATTTCCTCTCTTCCACACCCTCCATTGGACGATCAGAGAAGAACTTGTGGATAGGTATCCAGCGCCCATAGATATCAGGAAGTATCTACATGAATAAGAGCCTGAAGTACACGGTAGGAGAAGCGGTGACCAGCTACTGAATACAGGCCTTGGAAATCAACCACCACACATTGCACCTCAAGAAATAAGCCTCCCTCTGGCTCAGTTGAGTTCCGGCACATGCAGGCCCGTCAACTCCTACAAAGCTAGGATTGATGTCATAGTTTTGCGATCTGTGTCCCAGGTTACAATTTGCCAAGCCAATGCTACTCAATTTGGAACCAAATCCTTCTAGACACACACCAACTTAGTCGCAGAGTTCATAAATGGAACCCAGCATACAATAGAAAGAATCACAATACATTGCAACAACACAAACAACAAAAAGCCAGAGTGCGCAAGGATGAAAAACTAAATATTTGGTGATCAAACTGTATCGTCTTAAAGTTGTGTATTCAGTTAACAGCCATTTTACATCTCGATTTCCTTCAAAAACAGCACAATCGTAATCAGCTGATCTTATAACTACTACCTTGTTTATTGGGCCCTTCTTTGTTCATGCATGTTTTCTACATTGATGTTACAACCGATGTTATTGAAATTTCCACGCATGAAACTGACTTTAATCGAGTGAAATTTTCGAATTATCATTCTATCTGTCAAAATATAGCTAAATCTCAGTTTCAGTCTAAGTTTTGCCTTTGTTATTTAAGCAGAACCGGAAACCCAAAAACAAATACGGCGGCAAGCTCCAAAAATCGATTATTAAGTTTTTTAATCGATTGTTCGATTTTCTACTATTCGATTTTTTAATACAAAAAGCCGATCGACTTTGCCAGCTGGAATTATTTGATGTAAATTATCTTGGGGATAAACATTTTGTAAGAAAACGCAGTTGCTGCACAAAAAAAGAAGTTAATTACATACAAATTGGTTTGAGCATTTGTTGCAACATGGCTGAGGATTGGCAGTCACAAAAATTTCGTCAAAATGTCATAGCAAAAATGTGAGTATTCCTAAATAAGCGACACCACTAACAGCCTTTACAGGAAAGTTTTTCTGTCTTTCTATTTCAGCAATGAAATGCTACAGAATACTAACCAGGATGGGTCCAAAAATGCTGGTGTCATGGAAAACCACATATTTAAGAAATCCAAGTCCAAGGATGAGTATCTGGGCTTGGTGGCAAAACTATTCATGCATTTCAAAGACATGTCAAGTAATTGGGTGTCTGCGGGAGTTAGTCTTTGTTGTAATAACTATGTTTTACATTTTCAGGAAGACCTCAGCAGGCTCCTCCACCAAATGTCGAAATACCACAGCAAAACATGATGCAAGACCCGCTAAATGCCTTGCAGAATTTGGCCAGTCAGGGTAATCGAAATCCACAAATGATGTCCATGCCCGGTGGACCAAATGCTCAGCAAGGTGGCGGCCCCGGGGGACCAGTACCGGCGTCCAATTTATTACAAACCCTTAACCAACAGCGACCCGGAATGCAACCGATGCAAGTCATTCGTCCACAAATGGCCATGGGAGCTGTGGGGCCGGGACAACAACAAGGCAATATAGGTCCCGGCCAACAGCAAATGATGGCTGGCCCCATGGGAGTGCAAATGAATGCCATGGGAGGGCCGGCAGGAGGTCCAAATCAGCAAATGGTAAACAGTGCCCAAATGGGAGGACCTGTGGTGGGCTCAGGTGGTGTGGGTGTTGGTCCTGGTGGTCCACAGGGAATGCCTGGACAAATGAATCAAATGGGTGGACCGGGAGCTATTGGTTCCATGGGACCAAATGTTGGTCCCGGAGGTCCCAATCAAATGCAAATGAGCATGCAACATCCACAATTGAATCAAATGATAAACGCTCGCATGAATCAGGCCGGCCCAGGAGGACCCATGAATGTAGCGGGCCATACAGGACCAAATCAAGGTATGCAAAACATGCCACCAAATATGCAACAGAATCAAGCAGGAGTAGGCGGCAGTGGAGGGCCTATGCATATGGGCAATATTGGTCCTGGCAATGCACCTCAAAATCAGGGACCAGGGGGAATGGCTAATGCTCCTGGACCGCAAGGTAATAAGGATAACTACGATTTCAAAGTTCAATCTTTAAAAATTGTGTTTTTTTTGCAGGAAATCTCAATCAAATGTTAAATATGGCTCCCGGCATGCAAAAAAATCCCAACATTGCCCTGGGCCAGGGACAACAGATCTTCAATGTAAATCGTGGTGTAGTGGGTCAGCAACAATTCCGTCAAAGCCCTTCGCCAAGTACCGTTGCTTCTCCAGCCGGCAATCTGAATGTGCAGCAACAGCAACAATTGCAGCAGCAAGTTGTCAATAACCAACAACAACAAATGCAGCAACAACCCAATCAAGCTGTTGGACCCCAGGGAGCATTGCCTAATCCCCAAATGATTCCCAGTCCAGCATTGGTGCCCACCTCTAGTCCCCAAATGTCGGGACTAATGCAAAATCCAAATCAAAGACAACAAATGCGTCAATCGCCTAGCGCACCTCTTAACACCCCAGGTCAGGTGGCACAGAACAGTCCTTTTAATCCCCAAGAAGATCAACTGTACCGTGAAAAATATAAACAACTAACGAAATACATTGAACCACTTAAAAGGATGGTGGACAAACTAAGCAATGATGGCAATAATGCTGAAGGCTATAGAAAAATGAACAAACTTTTGGAAATTCTAACCAATCCTTCACAGAGAGTTCCATTGGAAACTCTACTGAAATGTGAAAAGGTTTTAGAGAATATGGGCATAAACTCCTACTCCGGACAAACATTTGGAGTAAGTATTGGAAAACATTTTTTTTACAATTTAATGTTGTTTTTGTATTAATTTAATCAATTAATGTATAGAAATCTTCGAATCCCTTAATGGAGGTGATAAGTGCAACACTTCAAAGTCCCTTGGCCAATCATACGTTATATCGCACTTTTAGGCCCAGTCTGGAGCTACTATTTGGCACTGATATCTGTGCGCCTCCGGCCAAGATGGCCAAACCAGCAGAAAAACCCAGCACAGGCGATCTGGATATACCACATGTGTTGCAAGGCGAGGTGGCACGCTTAGATCAGAAATTCAAAGTTAGTTTAGATTCTTCGGCGCAAAATAATGTCAAATCCATAAGACTGATATGCCGTCTGGATGATGAAAAGCTTCCCTGGGTGCCACCAGTTAGCATTAATATACCAGGTAATATTAAAAAGTGTATACAATGCTCAATGTAACTGTGTTTCGTTTTCTTTTCGTAGAGGACTATCCTTGGTCTTCACCAGAATGCTCCTTAATTGAACAGGATTATTCAGCAACGCCATTTCTCAATGCGGTGCAAAATGCCTTGATTGCACGCATTGCTAAATTACCCAAACTCCATTCATTGTCCCATTTATTAGACACCTGGGAAATGTCTGTGCGCCAGGCATGTTCACCGAATGCTGTTAAGCCTGTTTGCGAATTCACTGCTCTCTTTGGCATGTAAAATAGCAGTGCTCCGCAGACTTAGTCTAGCTTTATTTGATATTTTTCCAACTAGCTTTAAGTCATATGCGCCGTACATCATGTTAAATAAACGCAAACCCATTCCGCAAGCAATAATTGTCGGAGCAAAATTTATAGTAGGTAAGGAGACAGGGCAAAAGTATGGTTTTTGCTCAAATGGTTTTTGGTCATATACATCTTGTTAAAATTTTTTATATTTGTACATACTGCAATATTTTTACCTCTTATTTTTTATTCATGTTTTTATTTGTTTTATTGAGTTTTGTTTGTTTTCTTTTACTTTTTTCCATTTTAATTTTGTTTTTAATTTTTTATGTATTTTTTAGCTATTATAATTATTATTAAGTGTTCATTTTATTAGTTGATATATTTTTATACCCTCGGCCATAGGATGGGGGTATACTATACTAAGAACCCATAAAGTATACATCTTCTTGATCGTCATGACATTTTAAGTCGATCTAGCCGAGTCCGTTCGTCGTTCATATAAACCGATCTTGTGTCTTGAGCCACTAGAGGGCGCAGTTCCTGTCCGATTAAGCTGAAATTTTGCACGAGGTGTTTTGTTATGATTTCCAAGAACTGTGCTAAGTATGGTTAAAATCGGTCCATAACCCGATATAGCTGTCATATAAACCGATCTAGGGTCTTGACTGCTAGAGCCTCTAGAGGGCGCAATTCTTATCCGATTTGGCTGAAATTTTGCATGAGGTGTGTTATGATTCCCAGAAACAGTTCCAAGTATGGCTGAAATCGGTTCATAACCTAATATAGCTGCCACATAAACCGCCACATAAACTCTAGAGGGCGTAATTACTATCCGATTGGCTGATATTTTTTACAAGAGCTTCTCACATTACCTTCAACTTATGTGTCAAATATGGTCTCAATCGGTCTATAGGTTGATACAGCTCTCATAATAACCGATCTGCCTATTTTACTTCTTGAGCCGCTGAAGGGCGCAAATCTTATTGAAATTGGCTGAAATTTTACACAATGACTTCCACTATGGTTTCCAACATTTTGGTCCGAATCAAACCGTAGTAGAAGTCATTGTATAAAATTTCAGCCAAATCGAATAAGAATTGCGCCCCTTAGAGGCTCAAGAAGTAAAATAGGGAGATTGGTTTATAGGGGAGCTGTATCAGGCTATAGACCGATGCACACCATATTTGTTGTTGAAGGTCAAAGGAAAAGCCCTTGAAGTCATGACTAAATACGAAACGCAAAATTTTTGCTTAATCGGATAAGAATTGCGCCCTTAATATAGCTCCAATAGCATAGTAATTATTTTCTGTTATCCTTTGTTTACATATTTTTATACCCATTGTTATTCCGTTTGCAACACATCGAAATATCCATTTCCGACCCCATAAAGTATATATATTCTTGATCAGCGTTGATCACCGTCTGTCCAGATATTGAGCTGAAACTTTGCACATATTTTTTTTTTTGTTCATAAGAAAGTTAAGTTCGAAGATGGGCTATATCGAACTATATCTTGATATAGCCCCCATATAGACCGATCTGTAGGGTCTTAGGACCCTAAAAGCCACATTTATTATCCAATTTTGCTGAAATTAGGGACAGTGAGCTGTGTTAGGCCCGTCGACATCCTTCTTCAATTTTGCGCAGATCGGTCCAGATCTCTCGATTTAAGATTTTGGGCCCATAAAAGGCGCATTTATTGTCCGATGTCGCCGAAATTTGCGACAGTGAGTTGTGTTAGACCCCTCGACATACTTCTGCAATATGCCCCAGATCGGTCCAGATTTGGATATAGCTGCCATATAGACCGATTTCTCGATTTAAGGTCTTGCGCCCATAAAAGGCGCAATTATTGTCCGATGTCGCCGAAATTTGGAACAGTGAGTTAAGTTAAGCCCCTCTACATACTTCTGCAATATGGCACAGGTCGGTCCAGATTTGGATATAGCTGCCATATAGACCGATAACTCGATTTAAGGTTTTGGGTTCATAAAAAGTCGCATTTTTTGTCCGATGTCGCCGAAATTTGGAACAGTGGGTTAAGTTAAGCTCCTCGATATATTTCTGCCATTTGGCCTAGATCGACCAAATTTGCATATATCTACCATATAGACCGATCTCTCGATTTAAGGTTTTGGCGCAGATCGGTCCAGATCTCTCGATTTAAGATTTTGGTTCCATAAAAGGCGCATTTATTGTCAGATGTCGCCGAAATTTGGGACAGTGAGTTGTGTTAGACCCCTCGACATACTTCTGCAATATGCCCCAGATCGGTCCAGATTTGGATATAGATGCCATATAGACCGATCTCTCGATTAAGGTCTTGCGCCCATAAAAGGCGCATTTATTGTCCGATGTCGCCGAAATTTGGGACAGTGAGTTGTGTTAAGTCCCCTCGACATATTTCTGCAATTTGGCCTAGATCGATCAAAATTTGCATATAGCTGCCATATAGACCGATCTCTCGATTTAAGGTTTTGGCGCATTTATTGTCCGATGTCGCCGAAATTTGGGACAGTGAGTTGTGTTAGACCCCTCGACATACTTCTGCAATATGCCCCAGATCGGTCCATAATTGGATATAGCTGCCATATAGACCGATATCTTGATTTAAAGTCTTAGTCTCATAAAAGGCGCATTTATAATCCGATTGACACCGAGACTTATGTTAGGCTTTTCGACCAATATTTTTTTTTCATACACAATTGAACAATGACTTGACTTGTTAGTATTTGGTCCAAATCGGAACATGTTTCGATATAGCTGCTATGGGGCATAAGGTATGCATTTTTCACCGGATTTTGACGAAAGGTGGTTTACTTATATATACCCGAGGTGGTGGGTATCCACAGTTCGGCCCGGCCGAACTTAACGCCTTTTTACTTGTAATTTCCTTATTTTGATAATTGGTTTTTTATTTATTTTTTAATTTTTTATATTATATTTCATTTATAAATATTTTATTTTTTTACATTAAATTAATATTTTGTATTTTTTGAGTTTTTTTTTTTTATATATTTTTATATGTTTCTTATTAATTTTTTATTTTTAATTTTATTATTTATATTTTTATATATTTTTTATTTCCTTATTTTGATAATTTGTTGTTTTTTAATTTTTTATTATTATATTTATTTTATTAATATTTATTATTTTTTACTATAAATTAATATTTTGTTTTTTTTTTTAATTTTTTTAATATATTGGGTTGCCCAAAAAGTAATTGCAGATTTTTCATACAGTCGGCGTTGACAAATTTTTTTCACAGCTTGTGACTCTGTAATTGCATTCTTTCTTCTGTCAGTTATCAGCTGTTACTTTTAGCTTGCTTTAGAAAAAGAGTGTAAATAAAGTATATTTGATTAAAGTTCATTCTAAGTTTTATTAAAAATGCATTTACTTTCTTTTAAAAAATCCGCAATTACTTTTTGGGCAACCCAATATATTTTTTTAAATTTTTTTTAGTCAATTTTTTTACTTTGCTTATTATAATTTACATTTTTTTCTTTTATTTTCATTCACAGCTTTTTCCCATTTATGCATGATCAGATTCCATAACTTTCCAAGCAACTTGAGACATCGAATCTCTAAATAAATAAGCAAAAATAATGTCTTTGATATGAAAAACATCAACAAAAAATCAGAGTCAGTCAGTCAGTCCTTGTTTCGTAACTTAAAATTTAGTTTTTGCAAATAATTAAAGACTCTACAGAAACTGTGTTATAATAAAAATAAATCTATTAAGCAAAAATCAAGTTTCAACTCGGTAAGTTGCTTTAAATTTTTATTGCTTATAATATATTTAATTTAATTTAATTTAATTTATTTTTATTTGCAGCTAAAGTCAATCTTATCTTCATTGAGTATCACAGTTGTCACCATTTAATAAATAAAAGAAAGAAACTTTAGAAAACTAAACATAAAATCAAACTGTCACATCATACAACAAAGTTCAGAGATTTTGGCCTTCATAGCATCATAGGATAAGCAAGGTTTTTTATGAATAATTTCAAGATAATCGAAAATTGTGTTTAATAAATCAATTTCACATGCCGCAAGAATCAATTATTGAGACCCATACTAAAGCAGGTAATAGAAAAGCATCCAATAACTAATGGATTATTATTTTTCTAAATTATATATCCATTCGCAGTTATGGCAATCATTTTATCAATCAATCGCATACCCATATGCCATGATTTCATTCACTAAATTAAGCAAACAATCAAGAAATCTTAAAAACTAAGAACAGAATCAAGCAAAAATCAAATCAAAGCTTTAAATTATACAAGAAAAGAAATTTCAAATGAATCAAGAAAAAAACATAATTGGTAAGTGAAACTTTTAAATATTTTATTGCTCTGATTATTATTTTTGAAAAAAAAATCCGATCATTGAGCTCGCCCCGAAAGAGAAACAAACAAAAAAAGTGTGAGTTATCTTACGACAGTATATACTATGCCAGTATGGTTTTAGTTTTAATTTCTTACACCTCGATCACTCGATCTTTCCATTATTGTTTTGGCCTAGCCTGTTTGTGCATACCACTCAAGCACTTTGATTTAAATGCCTTTCTGCCACGAACATAATTCGTTCTAGCCAGCGTAAATGTTGTACTATTCGAATAACGGTTATCATCGTCGGTTTATAGAGTTCTTCTAGAGTTCTCAAATATTTTCCGTTAATACAGATTGGTCCATATATTAAAAAAGGGAATTTTGTCTCGAATACCCCAAGAACATTCTTCCGCTCCTTACAATAGCAAAGGTGAAGCAATTTGGGAGTCATAGCCAGGTAGTGGAAAATTGCATGGTTTCAATCAGCCCATGCCATGTGGTAGGACGGTCTGGAACTACCCAAAAGCATTCGTCACGATCAGCCATGCCAAACTATTTGAGGACATAGCCAACACGTCCTTCCAACTTCCAGGCCTGAAACGCTGAGTCGCGAATTATCTCTGTGATTATCGATCGTTTGTGAAATTTGTGCATAAGACGTCTAAACACTGTATAGTGAAACACGTCATTGTGTGTATTTAGGCATAAGACGTCTAAACTCTCTATAGTGAAACACGTCATTGTTCAATTGTGTATAACAAAATACTGATCTTTTTGGGAGCTATATCTAAAAATAAACCTATCTGAACCATATACCTAACATAAGTCACTGTGTGAAATTTCATTGAAATTGGATTATAAATGCGCCTTTTATGGGGCCAAGACTTTAAATCGAGATATCGTCTATATGGCAGCTATATCCAATTATGGACCGATTTTGCGCCGAAGTTGCAGAAAAATGTCAAAGAGTCTAACACAACTCACTGTCCCAAATTTCGGCGAAATCGGACAATAAATGCGCCTTTTTGTTGGGCTCAAAACCTTAAATCGAGAGATCGGTCTATATGGCAGCTATGTGTAAATCTTGATCGATCTAGGCCAAATTACAGAAATATGTCGAGGGTCTTAATTTTACTCACTGACTCAAAACCTTAAATCGAGATATCGGTCTATATGGCGGCTATATTCAAATCTGAACCGATCTGGGCCAAATTGAAGAAGGATATCAAAGGTCCTAACACAACTCACTGTCCCAAATTTCGGCGACATCGGACAATAAATGCGCCTTTTTGTTGGGCTCAAAACCTTAAATCTAGAGATCGGTCTATATGGCAGCTATATCCACATTAGGACCGATCTGTGCAATATTGCAGAAATATGTCGAGGGGCTTTACTTAACTCACTGTCCCAAATTTTGGTGACATCGAACTAGAAATGCGCCTTTTATATGCCCAAAACCTTAAATCGAGAGATCAGTCTATATGGCAGCTATATTTAAATCTGGACCGAGCTGTGCCAAATTGAATAAGGATGTGAAAGGTGCTAATAAATCTCACTATCCAAAATTTCGACGACATCGGACAATAAATGCTCCTTTTATGGGCCTAGGACCCTAAATCGGCGAATCGGTCTATATCACAGCTATATCCAAATCTGAACCGATCTGAGCCAAATTAAAGAATGATGTCATAGGTACTAACACAAGTCACTGTCCCAAATTTCAGCAAAGTCGGATAATAAATGTGTCTTTTATGGACCTAAGACCCTAAACCGGCGGATCGGTCTACATGGGAGCTATATCAAGATATAGTCCGATATAGCCCATCTTCGAACTTAACCTGCTTATGGACAAAAACAGAATCTGTGCAAAGTTTCAGCTCAATATATCTATTTTTAAAGACTATAACGCGATTTCAACAGACAGACGGACGGACATGGCTAGATCGTCTTAGATTTTTACGCTGATCAAGAATATATATACTTTATAGGGTCGGAAATGGATATTTCGATGTGTTGCAAACGGAATGACAAAATGAATAAACCCCCATCCTTCGGTGGTGGGCATACAAAAAGCAGTTTCCCAAGGCGGGGTGATATCTCCGGCACTGTTTAACCTCTACCTATCCTCAATTCCACCCCCTTCAGACGGCGTAGAGATCGTATCATATGCGAACGATTTTACAATCATGATATCAGGTCCTCCACTCATTGTTGTCATCTGTGATAAGTTAATTGTCTACCTCAACGAACTTACCGATATCTCAAGATATCTACAACCAAATCTTCAGCCACATTGTTCACTACATACACGCATGAGGTGAATAATGGGCTGAATGTGATAGTCGATGAAGTGACGATTCCGACCATCAAGTGACCCTTAATACTTGGTGTCACTTTTGACAGCTCTTACACAATCCTCCACATGCCACAGCAATTTGCGATAAGGTCAAAAGTAGAAACAAGGTCCTCAAGTCACTTGCCGGCAGCACTTGGGGTGCTGACAAGGAAACCTTATTGACCACGTACAAAGCAATTGGCCGGTCTATGGTAAGTTACGCAACGCCAGTGTGGTCTCGTCAGCCATACGACAGGCAGTGGAATACTTTTCAGATCTGTTAGAATGCCGTTTTTCCAACTGCGATGGGTTGTCTCCTCAGTTGGCTGGCTCAATTAGAATCCGGCAGATGCAGCCGCCTCAACTCCTACAGGGCAAGGATTGATGCCGACGTGCAGGATGTAAGTCTCGATTGTGACATACGTCACCTGTGTAACTACCCAGCCAGATCCCTCTGTACGCACCCCATCTTAGTCGCAGAGTCTGGATTCTCAACAGAATCAAGCAGACGAAAGATAGAACACAAAAAACTACTACAACAACAACATGGTATGATATGGCACATTTGCGACGAGGCAAGGGGATCGAACACAACACAACGGGAAATAATGGACCTTTTATGGATACAAGACTGTTAATCGGTAGGTTGGTATGTATGCCAGCTTTATCCAAATATGGCCCGTTCTTCACCATATTCCGGAAATAAGTGTAGTCGTCAACAGGCTTATCCAGCAGTTCAAAATGAAGAGAGGACTAAGTGACTGAGGGAAATCAAGGTAGGGACATAGGTTTTCTAGGTCTCCAATTGCTCCCTGCCACCACAGACCGTTCCATCCTGTGCCCAGTGCCACGTCAAAGACCTTACATGGCAATAACCTGTCGGGAATCCTACCAACAGTCCGAAATTATATTTCTTCAGTGCCAGGATAAGTAACATACGTTCCGCAAAATACTCTGCCACAGAGCCATAACTATTCTGCAACCGATGGCGTCAGCCTACGCCCATTTCGTGCGGTATTTGCAGAAAGCGTTTGACCTACTACCTCCTGAAACAGTAGAAAGAGGGTCGCTCATTGGCGATCCATTCATGGGGCTAGGTCGTCGGTCTGAAAGCCCTTCCCATGGCTCAAAGAAGCTATTTGCCTGCATCTCCTAACCAATTTTAACCTTACATGGCCCGACGTCGCCTGACTGTTTACGTAAACCGTGACAGCCGGATAGGGCAGCCGTTCCTGCAACAACACCGATTCCAGTGCCTTTAGGATCGCGAAAACCCCCTGCTAAAAGACACTACACGTCCAGAAACCAATATAACTCTCTAATTCCAAAAAAATCAATATCGAATTTTGCTATATACTCAACTTTGCATCGTCAGTTCCTATCAGAATAGAAGATGTCCGTTTTATTACGACTGGCGGCATAGATCGGCAAAAGATCGAGCATGTGATCGTCTCTGTCGCGGTAACCGGTACCTCTCGATCGTTTTCCGGTTGTCACAACTGCCCAGAAATTCATAGATGAGAACTGACCGATTCACTTCCTTAAGACCCCATCTTCCTCCTATTAGTAGAGCGCATTCAGTCGCTTTCAGAACCTTTCCTCAATGTTAGGTTAGGTTAGGTCTTCCCTCATCAATATAGCTTCATAAACGTCCCCTAAACGAGGTCCGTTGTAATAAAGGGAAGGCGGCCATCGATCCGCCATGGGGTCTGATACCATGATTGCACAATGGTCCACATATGATACGATCTCTATGCCGTCTAGACGAAAAACTTAGCTGGGAGCTACCGGGTTGAGTCCATAGGTTGCGGATAGTGGAATGCTCCATACGGAATATCTGCAACTGCAATCGCGAACAATCAGAGGTCTCAGTGAGGAGCCGGCTCATGGTTAAATACAAAGTGCCTATGATACTCGAGACGACAAGGCGAGTTGTTGGCGCCTATAAATAACCAATGACCGTAACGTTCCCGGCTATCGGTCCTATGGAACAAGATTGGTCACATATGGAGCTTGTCCAGCATCGACACCTCCACTTCAGATGTGGCTACAACAAAAAACTCAACTTATTATCCATAAATTCCACAAATAATTTGCAGACCAGCGTTTCAGGTTAGACTGGAGGGACGAAGTCGAAAAATTCGTTTAAGATCCCATAAAGTGTGTATATTCTTGATCGGCATGGCATTTTAAGTCGATTTAGCCATGTCAGTCCGTCTGTCTGTCGAAAGCACCCCAGGAGTAAAGGAGTAAAGCTAGCCGCTTGAAATTTTGCACAAATACTTCTTGTTAGTGTAGGTCGGTTGGGTTTGTAAATGGGCCATACCGATCCATGTTTTGATATAGCTGCCATATTAACCGATCTTGGATCTTGACTTCTTGTGCCACTAGATGGCGCAATTATCCGATTTGGCTGAAATTTTGAATTTTCTGTTATGATTTCCAACTACTGTTCTAAGTATGATTAAAATCGGTTCATAACCGGATATAGCTGCCAAATAAACAAATCTGGAATCTTGACTTCTCGAGCCACTAGAGGACGCAATTTGGATGAAATTTTGCATGAGGTGTTGTCTTATAAATACGAGGATAGCCCACTGGCTCTACAGGAGCGTGATTAGACCAATACTTACTTACGCCTCTGCAGTTGGGTGGACTGCTATGGAGAAAAAGTGCAACATAAGGAACTATTCTAGATATCCCACCCATTGACATACAGATTAAGTGGGAGGCAGCCACTGCGGATATGAGACTTAGGGCCATGGGAGAATGGATAGAGGATGGGAGCAGCTCATACCATCGCGGTATAATCGAGACGACTTTAGCAAACCTGGAAGGAAGGGATGGGGTTTCCGATCGGATACCTGAGATGAACTTTGAAGTCGAGTGTGAGGCACTGCTGCCATTGGCACAGTCTTGGATTGACGGAACCCTAGTATTGCCATCTGGAAGATCATGTTACACGGATGGATCAAAGCTAGAGGACAGAGTAGGCCAGGCGGTTTACATTGAGAACCCAGCGACTGAGACTGCCAGACCATAAAACGGTCCTGCTGGCGGACATCCGGCGATCATGGAATGCGTGAAGTGGTGTTGTAGCTAACGCGAGGACGTCGAGTGTGAACATCTTTACCGACAGTAAAATTGCCATAAGGGCAATAACAAGCAGGACAGTAAGGTCACGAACAGTCTTGCAGTGTAAGAGGATAGGAAAATCCGCATCGTTTGGGTGCCAGGCCGTAACGGGGTAAGAGGAAATGCAAGGGCAGACGATTTGGCGGTGAAGGCGAGAGGACTGCCGTCAATAAA
Organism: Stomoxys calcitrans; assembly: GCF_963082655.1. Lineage (NCBI taxonomy): Eukaryota > Metazoa > Arthropoda > Insecta > Diptera > Muscidae > Stomoxys > Stomoxys calcitrans. The sequence continues at coordinate 37,358,246 of NC_081554.1, read as the reverse complement.
CTTGGTTAACCCGAAGTCTTTCGGGTCGACGCAGTCCGTATTAAGGGAGTGGGCGACGAATGCGCATGCAACATTGTGGAACAGCGAAACGGTCGGTAGGACGGCGAAAATCCTATGGGGGGATTCAGATCGTCAGAAGACAAGGCTATTACTGAATTGGTATCATAACGGGACACATCGGACTAGGAGCTCACTTATGTAAAATCGGTGCGGCAAGTGATAGCATGTGTAGGGCATGCGGGGAAGATGATGAGAAGTTGGAGCATTTCCTTTGTGATTGCCCGGCTTTCGCGTCTAACAGATACCGGCACTTAGGTGGAGACACAATACCAGACATAAACCAAGGTAAACAACATCAGATCGAGGCGTATCCTTAAAGATATATTCTCGGATAAATACCTTCGCGGGCCAAAAATCAGGTTTTGCAACGACTTCAAAAATGTCTTCTGGAACAATGATTCGGAAAGAAGCTTTGCTACGCCTTTCATGGTACTTAAATTTGTAAACACTCAATTCGACATCAATGTCAATCTTTGATTTTATATAAAATAACATGTCATCAGTGGAAGTTTCAGCAGCGAATTTCGCTGCAAAAATCGCTTTCTTATTCGGGGGCAACTTTTAGTGGTTTAGGAGTCGTAGTTGGTAGTTTGGGTGTAGCTTGTGGAGTGTAAAATGAGGCGCTAGGAGTACTTGATGAAGCATCTGTGTTCGATGGAGTCAATAGGCCGGATGGCGTCAGAGTATTAAGACTCGTGTATCCTTAACTATCCTCGCGAACGCAATGCACTGCATATATAGGGGACATCCACTGCGTCTTGGTTGATTGAAAAAAAAAAAGAAAAACCTACCCCTTATCCCGTACCCAGCCATTGGCATTTAAATGAAAACACACAGCAAATTTTATGGTTTAGAATAGATTGGAAAATATATATTTTATGATTGAGTTTAATTTGAATGTTTTTGTTTTCTTCTTTTTTGCAATGGATAAAAATCCTTTTTTCCATATCATATTTTCTTTCAAAATTACTTTTTTCATAAAATTTCTTTAAAGATGTTTCTTTGTTTTTTTGTTTTTTAATCATAAGTAACAGTATACAGGTGAAAAAGTGTAGTCTGTGTATAGATATACATTGGTATTTTTTGTATTATAGTTTATAGATAATAATATATATATGTATGTATAATAAATTAAATATTTTACATTATTTGCTTTAATAACAAAGATTATACATTATTTGCTTGCTTTGCTTAGGATAACTTTAAGAGCCTTAAGAGCGAAAATTCAAAAACAAAAAACTTAAATATCACAGTTTATATTTTTGTTATATAATGTAGTACAATTCTATATATTATAGTAGATATTTATATATAGGCTAAATACAAAAAGGATTTCTTAAAAAACTTTTTTCTCAAAGCTTAGAAAAAAATTGACTGATTACAAAAGCCGAAAGGTGGAGTGAAAATACTTTCTACAATATAGGGTTTTAAGGAAAAATTATTAAAGTTAAAAAAAAAATGCTGGAATTTTTTTTTTTTAAGAAAAGGAGCCAAATGGCTGATATTTGAAGCTCGTATTTTTCAAATGTTATACAAAGACGTTTTAAGTTAAAATTTTTTCTGAATATCTTCTTTCGTTTTTTATACATTTTTTTGGAATGAAATTTTTTAAAAAGTTAGTTTTTTTCTAAATTTTCTCTTTCAATAATTTTTCCCATTTCAGTTAATTTTTAAGTTTAAAATACCCTTTTTCCAGTTCTTTTTTGTTTTTTGCTGTTGCTAATTTATAATCAAATGAGATTTTATTTTGCTATGAATGAATGCATGAATTTACTGCTGCTGCTGCAGTGCTGCCGGTACCATGGGTGAAAAATGTACCATTTGTTGCTGCAAGTTCAGTAAATCGCTGGCATTGCAGATTTGCACCTGCAATGCTGCCGTTGTGGGAGTGATTTGTACTGTGCTGGTGGTGGTGGTGGTGGAGTTATTCAATGCCTGTGATGGCATGGATGGCATGTTGGTGGTAGTGCTGCAAGCGGTCGCTGGTGCAATAGGTCTTAAATGTTTAACAATTGGTTGGCCCCCCAATGGGGTGTCTAAGACGGCGGTGCTATTAGTTATAGGCAAAACACTGCAGGCGTTTAAGGCTCGAACGCCAACCTCCTGTTGCCTTTTGGATGCATGTCGCTTAACATGCTTGGAAAGATGATCGCTGCGCATAAACTTTTTGTCACAAAAATGACACACGAACTTCTTCTCCCCCGTGTGAGTGCGTTTGTGACGCGATAACTCATCGGAGCGTGAGAAACGTTTATCGCAATTTTCCCATTTACAGATGAAGGGTCGTTCGCCGGTGTGTACTCTTTGATGGGCTTTTAAGTGGCTGGATTTGAAATAGTTTTTACCACAATCTGGATGATTGCATTCGTAAATGCGTTTACGCTCTGCTGTAGCAATAGCCGCCGTTGACGAATTGGCGCATGTAAGAGCTGGCGAAGAGTTTGTTGTGGTTAGTGGAGTGTTATTGCTATTTACAGGGCGGGTAGTGCCGGCGACTTGACTGCTATTGGGTGTTAGAGTTTGCAGTATAACATTTGGATTGAGTAGCACAAATTGTGGTGGCATTAATGAAGTGGCGGCAGGGGCATTATTTGTTTCCGAGACTATATAATTGGTTTGGGGAGCTATTATTTGATACTGCATGGTAGCAGGCATTTCCTTAACTGCTGGAACAGCATCATTGGAATTTGGTAAAGTAAAACGGAATGCTGGCTGCGCACATAGACTGCTGCTATTGTTGGTAACCTGCTGTTCAAGATTTTCCATTTGGGGTTCTAATACTTTAATGGGTTTTGCTTCCACCATCGCTGGTGCAACATCCATTTCACTTGCAATACTCCTGGTATCTTGTGTTGATTCGGAATCGGACATAAGCTCACTGGTGGTTTCGGTGGCGGTACGCTTGCGATTCATTTTGTATTTAATACTACGCCATACATTGGTAACCGAACAATCATCATCGGTTAGTGATATACTTGAAGAGGAGGAGGAGGCGGAGGAGTTGGAGGCAGAGGAGCATGCCGCTGCATTTGATACTGTGGAGGGTGTCTGCGATATGGTGGAAACAATGGAGGAACAGGAACTCTCATCAATGGCCGAACATATACCCGAACTATTGACATGCATTATAACACTTGCCCTTTGGTGGGGATTTTGCATTTGTTGTGGGGCCAATATGAGAGGTGTGGTTGTGTTGGCGGTAGAGTTTATATCAAATTTTTGCTTTTTTGTCGCCGGAGGTTTACTGCTGCTGCTGCTGCTGCTGCACTCGGCATCATCTTCTGTATCCGAAGGCTGAGGAGTTATAATGCCACTACTGCTTCCCATTACCAGAGATTTGGTAATCTGTTGTGGTTGTTGCTGCTGTTGATCCAATTGCAGCTGAAGTTTAGCTTTTAGAAGTTTGTCATCCAAGGAGTTGGAAACTGACAGGGAATTCTGAAAAGATAAAAAGAAAAACAAACAAATTAGTTAAATATGATTAAGGCAAAATCTTTTTGCAAATATTTTTAATTTAATTTTAATTATTGTAACCATTAATGGAATTTTGTTTTAATTTTCTTTAAGCTTGGCTAAAAGTTTTATAGGTTTTTTTTTTTGTCTTAATGTCTTAATTTTTTTTAAACACTTTAAACTTTGTATAATTTTCAATAGAATTCGGCGTGTCTTCGCTAATAATTGGTTGTGGTAATGGCTTTTGTGAATATTGTAAACTGACCATTCACAATAGCAAACCGAAAAAGTGCATTTAAAATGATACAATTTAGCTTAGTAAAAGTAACCATATGTGGGCAAATACTCAATAAATGTCTAAATGAACTACATATCCGACTTCAAAGTCCATATCTTCAATATGTGCTTTAAATAATACAAAAAAAACCGGTTTACCGGATTTTGTATCAACTAAACCTACTACCCTCTATCTATAATTCTTCTAATCATTTATTTATTCATTCACAACGAATGCCAGGCACTCACTCACTATCTAGCACAGGCAGGCATCATCACACCTAAATGTCCCAAACGGCATAAATACGTACAAATGCAGGCAGCACCAGGCTGTCAGCAATTCCAGTAGATGGACAAAAGCGCTCTCATTTTTGGCTATTCAAAATAATTCACAGTAATTTATTTCGCTCTCGCTCTCTCTCTCTCTATCTGTTTGTGTTACCCCCGATACACAACATTGATAAGTAAGTGAAAGAGCGGAAAATCCAAAACAATATGTAATGAAATACCCCAATGTACAAGAAATCGTATGGACGCACATTCATACAAACCTACACAAGAATGTCTAGCACGCGTTGAATGCATGATTTCGTTTTAATACCGTGATGATGATGATGATGATGGTGGTGGTGGGTCTGTTTCAAAGGTCTAATACGTCATTGCGGCTAAAACTTGTATGTTTATTTTTAACTTTTGTAGAGCAACAGCCATTCAGTCAGCCATTCACCATTACCAATAAACAACAAAAACAGTGGACTATGTGTGTATGTGCTGTTATAATAATACTACAGTCGTAGAGGAATTTTATCTCAAGCACAATAAAAAACGGGCTTGGTTTGTGATTATAACAAGACAGAAATGAAAAAAGAGCGCGCCAAATTGGCAAAGGCATTTAGTTAGGTATAATAAAAAGTATGTCTGTCTAAAAACAACAACAAAAACAAGTCAACAAAACACTCCCTCTTTTTTAAAAATAACAGGCGCCCAGCAGCTGATGAGGTCGTTTCTAAACGCCAACGGCAAAAACAAGTTATCTACGTCAAATGTCCATCAACATCTAAACAAACAGACACACAACAAATATCTAATAAGAAAAGAAATACATAGTACATACATATCAAAGTACTTTACTTATTCTCTCATAATGTGGGGGATTTTTGCTCAATGCTATTTGAAATCCCTAGTCTTGCTAACATCCGTAATAATAAAACAAATCAACGAACCATACCCCCAATTCACAAATATGACACACACACACAGTTACGCTCACTCAACGTGATGGCTAAACCCCCAGTCATGGTGTTTTTTTATTTCCATTTTATACTAATGCCTCTTCTTCTTGTTTTACTTTACTCCTTTGGTCATTGTTGTTGCTCATGTTTGCATTTTGTATCTTTTTTTTTTTTTGTTTTTTCTTGTTGTTTTCATTTCCCCCAGAGTCCAATGTACATACAAACGGTTTAGGTCGTTTGTAGGTATGTATGTACACATTTATGTATGCATACACTCAGTCAGTCTGTTGTGTCGTGTGCATGTGTTGTTGTTGCTGCTGTTATTGTATCACTCATCCACTTCATGGTTGTTCATTCGATGTTCACGTGAACACCAGCTGATAGACGAATGATTACTGCGTGATCAAATGCTTGCCGGGCGTTAGAAAGAGAAAAGAAACATTTGTTTTCAAACTTTCAGTTAGAGCAACAGAGATGGGGCAAAATATTTATAGGTAATGCCACACAACAAACATTGTGAGTAGAAAAAATACATGTGAAATACCAATGAAAAACAAAAACGAATACGAAAAAATCCCTGGCTGATAATATACAATCTAGCGTTTCGAGTATAGTGTCATATAATGAAATTATTTAAACATATTGTATATGGACATTTCATTGTAATTTTGTGTGATTCGTCATGAGTTATAGCAGCAATAACAAATAATTAGGTGCTTGATTTTGTGTTTTTTTTTTTGTCGTAGAAAAAATCTAGGAACGTGTCTCTTGGATTTTTTTAATATATATAATAATTTACCTATATGTGTTTTTTGTTTTTAAATTAGTTTTAAGTATATTTTGCTGATTGTTTTATTATGGGGGAAAAATAGGCATATGTATAGGTATACAAATTTATTTGTTTTAAACAATTTTTTGTATTTGTTTATAGGGTATTGTTTTCAACTCAATATGCAAAATGAATTAAAAACGAAAGGGGATTGGCGTTTAAGAAAAAAAAACATAAATAAGTAGGTATAGGTATGTTTAAAAAAAATGTTTTTTTTTTATCCTATATATATATTGGAGATTTATAACCCGATTAAATAATTAAAAAAAAACATTGCCTAACGTAACTTCTGCAAAATAAGAAAATTATGTTTTTCATATCGTTTTTTTTTAACTTTAAAAAATATTTAGACATTTTTTGGTATACTTCTAATATATTTGTATATACATTTTATAAATTTTTTATGTGTTTTCCTTAGTAAAAAAATTATATTATAATATTTTTTACATGTATGCCGATGCTAATTTAACAATTTTGAAAATCAATTCTTGTTTTCTTTATGGTTACTTGAAATGTTTTATATTATAACTTTTGCTGATTTGTGTTCTACGGTTTTTTCAACAATTTCTTGACCTCGGACAAATGAAAATTAAATTTTTTGTTTCTGCTTTTACTATAATTTAGTTAAATGTAATATTCAAACGTAATAACTGATAAGAAAAATCCACTTTAATTCATCAGTTTTTTTCTAGCACGTAATATTCGAAAAAGCCACTTACCCAACTAAAATCAAAACAAATTTTAAAAACCATTTAAAAAAAAAAATGTTTCTTTTTTGTAACTTTATAGAATTTTTAAAAATTCAATTATTTGACAAGTAGGATTTTTAGCCACTAGTTTTTGGGAAAGGTTTTAAAGAAATAGCGTCTCTTAACTTAAAAAACTTATTTATAGATGATTTCATAGACTTTAAGGAACATTCTAAGAAATTCAAGGGGTTTTACGGCCCGAAATTATTTGTCTTTTTTATGTGTAAAAGTGAAAAAGTAAGTTTTGCATTTTTAATGTTTTGTTTTTCAATTAAAAATTTAAATTTTTTTGTAGATAAATTTTTTTTTGTGTATTTTATTTAATAACTTTTTTAATTCTTATTTTTTTATATTTTTTAATTTTTTATTTTTTTGTTTTATTATAATATGTTTTTTTTGTTTAATTTTTTATAGCAACTTATTAAATTATTTTTTATAATTTTTTCATTTTTATTAATTTTTTAATTTAGTTTTCTTATTATTTATTAGTTTTTTTTGTTTTAAAGGCTGTATTACTATTTTTGGTTTTTATTTATTTTACTTACATTTATATTTTTGTTTTCACACAAGGGCGGTGTGGCCGGTGGTGAGGGTAATGAAGGTAGGGTAATATCCATATTGCTGCTATGCTGATGATTTGTTGAATTTTTATAAAAAATATCTAAACTTCCTTTTTTAAAAAGGGGAGTTGCTAGTAAATGTTTGCAAGTTTTAAAGATGCAACACAATTCCGAATTCAGAATGTTAAAATGTTGCTGATTTTCCACTTTGTTGATTCAAAAGACTGTTATAACACTTTTCTTTAAAGTTTGTTTTCAAGAATCCGTTGTCTCATTTATCATGGGGTTACTTTTCTTTTGTAAATTTGAATATTTTTGCTTTTCTTTTCTTAAATATTTTCAATGGAAAATATTTTTCACTTTCTTTGTTTTATAATAACTTTGCTTTATTGCAAAATATACTTTGTTTTTTATAGGTATATTTAAATTTTCAAAACTTTTTTTGAATTACACACAGAGGGTCTGCACCTAGTCAGCGTTGGACTCAGACACAACCGTTCCGTTGAACAATCAACAAACGAATGAAAACATATCACAATTCCATTTCACAAAGTTAAGTTGTCCCTGTTTGCAGTGTTGGGGTTTTGTCATGCCTTTGCCTCTGACCGGGGGGAGTGTGTGGTATGGGTGTGTGTATGCTTGAGGCTTGTACTTAGTAGTAGATGAGAGTATGTTTGCGGTATAGAGGAGGATAAGTCAGTCAGAAATAACGACGTCAGCCATCGCAGTGTGTATTGAGAGTAGTAGTAGCTGTCTGTCTGTTGGTGTGTTGATGTGATGGTGTTGGTTTAGTGTGTTGATGATGAAGTCTCATTGAAAAAGAAGGCTCGCTCGTTCGCTTGTGTGGTTTTGCCCCAGCAAACAACGTGTGTGAGCATTCTGTATGACTCTGTAGTAGTTAGCCAGCCACCAACTGTTTGACGGACTTTGTGTTGGGGTGTGATGCGAATTCTCTTGTTCTTTTTATTCTGTGCTGTGTGTTTGGGATTTATGTGGAATAGTCAAGACGTTTTTACAGTCTTCTCGACTTCTCTCGCTGCCACGGTTTTGTTTTGTGTGTGTGTGTGTTTTTTTTTGCTTTGCTGGGTATATCACCACTCGCACACTCACCTTAGCACAGTGGTGGCGTTGTCAAATTTCCGGGGGAGGATTGTTTGCTTAATTGGCCCACACATAGACGTCATCATCCATCCATCATCTCTTTGCTGGTGTTCGTTGCCAAGTGTTAACCTTATTGTTATGGGCTATTTGCATTTATTAAAGGTTATGGGATTTTTTTATTATGAATTTTGGTAAATTAATAATTACCTACCAACTTGCTCATTGGTTATAAATAGGTATTTTTTTTTTAAATTGGCGTACTAATAATACTTGCGAGGGTTGCTATTTACATGGTACACGTTGTTGCCAGATGCGAACTGAAACTTGTATAAGAAAATCAGAATTCGGAAGTCAAACTACTTGCGACAAGGTGGTCCATTTACGATCGATTGATGGGCTGCGAGATTTCATTGAAATCGCATGGGAATTGCGCCCTCTAGAGGTTGAATTAGCTAAATCGGGAGATAGATTTATATGGGAGCTATATCAAGAACTCAATACAAACAACTGTATATGGGAGCTGCATGAATTCTTATTTTTTCCCAAAAGTCAGCAGTCAGTCACCGCTAACCATTGATGTAATGCAAAATTTCAGGCAAATCAGATAAGAATTGCGACCTCTTAAGATTGAAAAATCAATTCTGAATATTGTCTATAATGGGAGTTAATTATCAGGTTATGAACCAATTCGAACTATAGCGGCCCCTAGTTCAGGAAGTCAATCCTAGAAATTTTATATGACAGCTATACAGCTATACCGTTACACAAATATTACTGAGATGTTTAAAATCATAGTATTCTTACTATTTTAGAATTCTTAAAATTTTTTTTACATTTTACCAACTTTTTCTACTCAAAGAAATGGAAAAATTTTTTCCATATACCCATCCTATTTGTGAGATATTTTCGGGTCATAAAAAAATCTCAAATACACCTGGCTTCTGCCCATGTTTTTCTTCCTCTTTTCTTTCGTTTTTGGTGGGGACAAAATATTTGTCAATATACATACATACATCAGCCTTCGCCGCAATATTACTTAATTTCTACAGCATCAACGTTTATCAAGTCGGAACGGTTGACTTGATTTATTTTGAATGTTGATTTCATTTTATATTATTTCTTTTATTATTATTTTTAGGTAGAGGCCAAAGATCACCTTCGGAATATAAATTATAAATTATTCAAAGATAATTTTGTTTTCGAAAATTCGCGACTATTAAAGTAAACAACTTTGTTTAAACCGATAATTAAACAAAATTAAAGAAAAACAAACTAGAACTCAATTTGACACAACGACAATTTTGCAAATAATTTAGATTTCATAGGTATCATGCAAACAGAAAAAACGCAATAAGCTTAAATACGCCAAACTTAGAATATCCACTAATAAAAGCCGTCGCGAATCTTATGTTGACACCTAGTCAAGGAATGCTGTATATGTAGGCTATGGGAATATATGGGTTCTGGCAAAAGTGGCTTTTTTTTCATGTTCAAAAAAATTACCCCAAATTTTGGGTTTTTGTATGAAAAATGAGTTTTGGCCCTAACATGGCCCAGGTCCTGAGAACTCTAATGTAACAGTTTCAGCGAAATCAAGCAATAAATCCACTTTTTATGGAATTAAGACTCTTAATTGCAACATCGGTCTATATGACAGCAATATCTATATAGTCTGATCTGAATAATATTTGGATCGGGTGTCGAGAAGCTTTAAACAACTCATTTTTCAAATTTCAAAGCTTTTATGGGTTTCGGACCCTTAATCGGCAGATCAGTCTATATGATAGCTTTATCTAATTAAAGTTCAATCTTAACCTTATTCGGCTCGAATGTCGGGTGGCTTTAAACAACTCAATATTTAAAATTTTAGGGAATTCGGCAGATCGGTCTAGATGACAGCTATATCTATATAGACCGATCTGAACCATATCTGAGTCGGATGTCGGGAGGCTTAAAACAACTCACTGCTTCAAATTTCGGGAAATCGGGTTATAATTGCGGCTTTTATGGGATTAATACCCTAAATCGGCAGATCGGTCTATATGAAAGCTATGTCCAAATATATTTCGATCTGAACCATATCTGAGTCGGATGTCGGGAGGCTTAAAACAACTCACTGCTTCAAATTTCGGGGAAATCGGGTTATAATTGCGGCTTTTATGGGCTTCAGATCATTTATCGGCAGATAGGTCTATATGGCAGCTATATCCAAATATATTTCGATCTAAACCATATCTAAGTCGGATGTCGGGAGGCTTAAAGGAACTCTCTGTTTTGAATTTCAGCGAAATCGGGTTATAAATGCAGCTTTTATGGGCTTAAGAACCTTCAACGGTAGATCGGTCTATTTCAGCTCAATATCTCAATTTTTAAAGACTGTAGCGGAAATCGCACAGTGGGATGAGGGAAAAAATAAGTGGAAATAAGTCTGCCATTTTGGAACAGATAGAGATATCTTCATGAAAATTTACAAAGCGTCGAAATCACGATAGCGGTCGAACGCGTAAAGCTAGCTGCTTAAAATTTTGTACAGATACTTAATATTGATGTAGGTCGTTGAGGATTACAAATGGGCCATATCAGTTTAGATTTGGATATAGCTCCCACCTAAACTGATCTCCCGATTTGACATCTTGAGTCCCTGGAAGCCGAATTTTTTCCGATTTGACTAAAATGTTGCAGATAGTGTTCTGTTAAAACTTCCAATAAACCGATCTCCCGATTTGACTTCCTGAACCCGTGGAAGCCGCAATTTTTGTCCGATTTTGCTGAAAATTTGCACATAGTGTTCTGTTATGACTTGCAATAACTGTGTCAAGTACGGTTCAAATCGGTCAACAACGTGATATAGCTCCCATATAAACCGATCTCCCGATTTGACTTGTTGAGCCCCTGGAAGCCGCAATTTTTGTCCGATTTTGCTGAAAATTTGCACATAGTGTTCTGTTAAGACTTCCAATAACTGTGTCAAGTACGGTTCAAATCGGTCAAGAACCTGATATAGCTCCCATGTAAACCTATCTCCCGATTGGACTTCTTGAGCCACTGGAAGCCGCAATTTTTGTCCGATTTGATTGAAATTTTGCATATAGTGTTCTGTTATGATTTTCAACAACTGTGTCAAGTACGTGCCAATCGGTCCAGATTTGCATATAGCTGCCCTATAGACCGATCTCTCGATTTAAGGTCTAGGGCCCATAAAAAGCACATTTATTCTCCGATTTCGCCGACATTTGGGACAGTGAGTTGTGTTACGGCCTTCAACATTCTTCTACAATTTGGCTCAGATCGGTCTAGATTTGTATATAGCTGCCATATAGACCGATCTCTCGATATAAGGTTTTTGGCCCATAAAAGGTGCATTTATTGTCCGATTTCGCTGAAATTTGGAACAGTGACTTGTGTTGGGCCCCTCGGCATCTTCATGCCATATGGCCAGATTTGGATATAGCTGCCATATAGACCGATCTCTCGATATAAGGTTTTGTGCCCATAAAACGCACATTTATTGTCCGATTTCGCCGACATTTGGGACAGTGAATTGGGTTAGGCCCTTCAACATTCTTCTACAATTTGGCTCAGATCGGTCTAGATTTGTATATAGCTGCCATATAGACCGATCTCTCGATATAAGGTTTTTGGCCCATAAAAGGTGCATTTATTGTCCGATTTCGCTGAAATTTGAAACAATGAGTTGTGTTAGGCTCTTTGATATATTCCTGTAAATTGTCCCAAATCGGTCTAGATTTGCTTATAGCTGCCATATAGACCGATATCTCGATTTAAGGTTTTATGCCCATAAAAGGCACATTTATAATCCGATTTTGCTGAAATTTGACACAGTGTCTTATGTTAGGCTTTTCGACATCCGTAACTTGTTCATAATAGACCACTCAATATCCGTGTCGAATTTGGCCCAAATAAGACCATTTAAGATCTCCTAGGACGATTTTATTGTTATGGGCTCTCGTTGGGACATAAAACTAATATCAACAAATATGGACTTTATACTTAAATTTTTCCCCCTTACCACCTCTCTGGATTTTAAGTGATCTTATAGTTTGAGTAGTTTTTTCTATTTAGAAAAATTACCTTATTTTACTTGGAAAACAGATGTGATACTAAGAAACTTAACAATAAATGTTTTTTTTCATAATAGAAAAAATTAAATTATTTCAATAATTTCACAATAACGACAAAGCCAAAAAAATGACTAAGTGTTTATGGTTGTATCCCTTTGTTTTCAAAGAAAATAAAATAAATTTTTAAGCCTATGTTGACAGACGGAAAGGGAGCGCCCTACATTAACTATTTGGCATATAAAGAATGTTTTTGACCTTGAAAATTATTTCACCAGGATTTAATTGCCAAAGAGATGACATCGATAGCAAAATTGTGTCATCCGATTGCTATGGTATCTCTGATATTGGCTATCGTTGTGTGCTTGCTGTCTGTCACCTTTAGCATTATTGCTATTTCCGGTTTTTAAAGTTGCATTATTTTATGGCTTCATTTCCTGATGATTTGCTTTTTACCTAAAAATCTTTTATGTACCGCAGTTTTGCGATCACCATTAAAATTCTCCTCCTTTTTTTAAATTATCTTCATTCTGTTGCTGTTGCTGCTTTTGCTTGTTTGTTTTTATTGTTTTCTTACAATATTCCGAGGCGCTTGGTCAGAGACTCATGTAAGGTCACTTGGTAATATTAAGAGCCACAAGGTCGTTGTAACTCGAAACAGCACCACACCAAAATTTCAGTGTGTTTTTTTTTTTTGTTGGTCTGGTGTGCGCTGTGGTTGTTCACTTACAACGCCTAGCAATGATAACGAAAAAAAAAATGGAAATACACTCCGTACAAGGGAATCAATCCGCCACTGGTACAGACCTCATGTTGTAAAATGCTAAAAAAAAAACTTAAAAATCACAATAAGAGTTGCTTTTGTTGTAATCATGTTGAACGTATAGAAAATGTGGAAAATTAAAAAAAAACTCCAAATATCTACGAAACTTGGCAGACACACCTGAATGTGTCATACTAGATAAGAAGATTTGTGTGATTGTTTTATGGTTTTGTTTTCAAACTTCGTTGTGTGAGAACAGTCCCCTATTTTGAAATGAATGCAGCAAAAAACTCGTCTGTGTTTGAATTTTTATGTTCCAAAAGTCTAATAACCTTGCACAAATAGAACGTCTGTTGATATACGGCGTTTCGTCAGTTAACTGGAATTGAAAATTCCACATTTTCCTGAAAACAAAATTTTTTTGCAAAATTTACATTAAATTTTTTAAAAAAATTTTCTCTAAAGCAAAAATGTCTATGAAATTGTTTTTTCCACTACACTTTCTTTTCCATAACACTACCATATCCATATTAATAACCAAATATAGCCCGATTTTAATCATATTTGGTTCAGGTGCCGAGAAGCTCTAAACAAGTACCAGTTTCAAATTTCAGCGAAATCGGGTAATAAGTGCGCCCTCATTCGGATGATTGATTTATATGACAGCTTTATCCAAATATGTTCCGTTCTGCACCATCTTTGGTTCGGATATAGACGGGCCTAATAAAACTCACTATGCCACATTACACCAAAATCGGGTAAAAATGCGCCTGTTATAGGCTTAAGACCCTAAATCGACATATGGGTCTATATGGTAGCTATAAGTAAATATGGTCCGCTATACACCATATTCGGGTCGGATGTCGGAGACTAAATCGGCCTATTATGGTCTTAAGACCCTAAAACTGAAAATCGGTCTCTATGTATAGCCCGATCTTGACCATATTCGCGACTGGTGTTGGGATTCTTTATACAACTGCCTGTTACAAATTCCAGTGAAGTCGGGTAATAAATGCGCCTATTATAGCCTAAAACCAAAAATCGGTGGATCGGTCTATATGACAGCTATATCCAAATATGTTCTGACCTGGACCATTTTTGGTTCGGACAAGCCAAATTTCAGCGAAATCGGGTGATAAAAGCGCCTGTTACAGGCTTAAGACCCTAAATCGCCAGATTGGTCTATATGACAGCTATAACGAATATGTTCCGATCTTGACCATTTTTGGTTCGGTCATCGGCGGGCCTAATAATGGCAAATTTCAGCAAAATCGGGTAATAAATGCCCCTGTTATAGGCTTAAGACCCTACATCGGCATATCGGTCTATATGGCAGCTATATGTAAATATGGTCCGATATCCACCATATTTGTAACGGATGTCGAGTCCTGTAGTGCAACTCACTGTTAAAAATTTCAGTCTTTAGACCCAGAAGCTGATGATCGGTCTCTATGGCAGCTATATCTAAATGGAGCCCGATCTAGACCATATTCGCGACAGGTGTTGGCAGTCCTGATACAATTCACTGTTACAAATTTCAGCGAAGTCGGGCAATAAACGCGCCTGTTACAGCCTAAGACTAAAAATCGGCAGACCGGTCTATATGACAGCTATATCCAAATATGTTCCGATCTGGACCGTCTTTGGTTCGGATATCGACGGGTCTAATAAAATTCACTATGACAAATTTCAGCGAAATCGGGTAATAAATGCGCCTGTTATAGGCTATGGACCCGAAGTCGAAGTAGGGGTTTGTCCGATCCAAAAACCAACCCAAACGATCATATTTACCGTTTGAAAAAATTTGGGTATCCAAGAAAGGTTTTTACAAGTAGACATAAAAATGTCATCCCAAGTGGGTGAAAAACTGCCTCACACCAAATAACTCCCATGCGGACGTGCAAGGCGAACAGGACGAATGGACTCAAATTTAAGGATTAAGGTTAAGTGGAAATTGGAAATCTTCTCAAATGAAATGTAGGCCGATTAGGAAAAAATAGGACCCCATTTTTGGGTTTTTGGAATATCTACAAACCTCCTACAGAATTTGAAGACTTTTCGAAGAATTTGTTTAAAAAACTGCGGGAGGGGGATGCCCGACCCTAAATCCCTTTCGAACGGACATGATTACCGATAGGGACAATATAGGTATCAAGCGAGAGAACTTTGTATATAGAGTGAGAATCCGATATAAAAATGTGCCCTCGAATGTGTGAGGACCGTTCAACACCAAATAACTGTCATATAGACATGTGATCCGATCGAGACAAAATAAAACTCCAATTTTGGGCTTTGAGAGTATTTTTAAAATTTTCTACCGATTGGGACAATTTTGCTATCAAATGAAAGGTATTTACACGTAGATTGCGAATACGATAGAGAAGTATGCCTGCAAATGCGTGAGGCACCGCCTTACATCAAATATATATCACATGGACATGTAGTCCGATCGAAAAAAAAATAGGACTCCAATTTATGGACTTGAAGGGTATTTTTGATATTTTGTCTTAATCCCCCTCAACAGAATTTTTAGACTTTTAGAACAATTTATCAAGTAGAGTACAAATCTGGTATGGTAGGGACCGGGAAGAATTTGTTTAAACAAATTTGGGGGGATTCCCGACACCAAAAGCCATCCGAAGGGAAATTACCGATTGGGGGGTGGTGTGAGTACCAAAAAAAAAGGTACCTCCAAGTAGAGTGCGAATGTGATGAAAAAAAATATGGCATCAAGTGTGAGAGGACCGCCCTACATCAAATAACTGTCATATGGACATGTAGGCCGATCGGTAAAAAATACTCCAATTTAAGGAATTTAAGAGTATTTTTTAAAATTTTCTCTAACACCCCCTACAAAATTTGTAGACTTTTAGAAGAATTTGAAAAAAAAAAATGTGGGAAGAGGATGCCCGACCTTAAAACCCGATTGGGACTATGTGGGTATCAAATGAACAATATGGGTATTAAACGCAAGGTATTTGCAAGTAGATGCGAATCCGATGAGGAGTTCGATTCTGATATATGGCCCAAATGTGCGATGGACCGCCCGCCCGAACACCAAATAACTGCCATATGGGTATGTAGGCGGACGGTGGAAAAAATGGGCTTTGTTTGTATTTTTTAACATTTTCCCTTCAAATGCCCTCCAAAATTTGTAGACATTTAGAAGAATTTGTTTAAAATAATGTGTGTGTGTGTGTGTGTGTGGGGGGGGGGGGGATGCCCGACCCTAAAACCATTCCGAACGGCCATGTTTACCTATAGGGACAATATGGGTATCAAATGAAAGGTATTTGCGAGTGCGACTCTGATATAAAAACACGGCGTAAGTGTGTGAAGGACAGCCCCACCCCTCATAACTGCCATATGGATATGTAGTCCGATCAAGGTAAAATCCGACTCCAATTTATGAGCTTTCAGATTTTTTTTCTTCAAACTGTAAGGTGTTTTAAGGGGTTAAAACGCCTTACAGAATTTGTAGACTTTCAAAAGAATTTGTTTAAAAAACGTGGGGGGATACCCGACCCCATAAACTTATTTGAATGAAAATGTCCACCAATTGAGACAAATGGGTATCAAATGAAAGGTATTTGCAAGTAGAATGCGAATCTGATAAAAAAAAAAAACAAATATGACCCAAAGTGTGTTAGGATCCGCACCATTCAAATCACAGAAATTTTCTCCAGCGACATGTAGGTCGGATAGGGACAAAATAGGGGCTTTGGGAGTATTTTTAAAGTTTTCCCTAAAACTCCTTCAGAACTGGAGACATTTAAAAGAATTTGTTTTAAAAAATGTGAGGGGGGGAGGCCCGACCCCAAAAACCATACGAACGGACATGTTCACCGATTGGGACAATATGGGTATCAAATGAAAGGTATTTTGAAGTAGATTGCGAATATTATATAAAAAAGGCCCCAAGTTGGGATGGGCTGCCCCACTTCAAATCACTGCCATATGGGCATGTAGGCTGTTTATGGACAAAAAAAAAGGAATTCAATGAAAATTCTTTGGGAGTATTTTTTTGAAATTTTGAGAACATTTCATTGAAATTTTTATCTTTAGAAAAAATTTCCTTGACTTTTTGAGAAAATTTCCTCATTTTTGAGAAAATTTCCTCATTTTTTAGGGAAAATTTGCTCAATTTTTTTTGGAGATAATTTCCTCAATTTTTTTTCTTAATTTTAATTTTATTAAATTTTTTGTCATAAGAGAAAAATTCATTCGAATTTTGTCATGGAAGAAACTTTCATAAAAATTTTGTCATGAAAAAAATCTCATTTCCTCAAAAATTTTTTTGAGAAAATTTCATAATTTTTTGACATGAGAGAAAATTTAACATTTTTTTCAAAATTTTCGTTGTTATAGAACATTTTTCAAAATTTCTTTATCCACTCATGTTGTTGGTCTTCTCTGACCATTTTAGCACTTTCTACTTAAAACGAAAATTAATTTTTGTAATTATAAACTTTGTTGGCCAATCCGAAGTCTGCGGTAATTTGAGATATTTCATCCGTATGACACTTGTTTTCCAATTCAATTAACCCAGCACACGTGGAGGTAATTGCTTAATGTGAGTTTTGTTTTCTGTTTAAATAAAGCTTGCAATTACAAATGTGTAAATTGAAAACAGAATTTCAGTTTGTTGATTAGTAACAGTACACAAATACGATGAGAGTATAAAAATTGTTAAAAATATAAACAAAAATGCAAATGAGACATTATGAAATGAACAGGGAAAACTCAAACGTGTAGACAACTTTTTATAAGCCCTGCTCTCCCGCACCTGCCGCCGATAATGTAAGGCAAGAAACAGATGGCTGGCAAGACATTATTTGCTTTGGTAATTCCAAAATATGTATATTAATACTACAGTTTTCTGTTATCAGTTTTAGTAACTGATGAATATATAGAGGTGTTAATCATGAACTGATTGAATCTTTGGTATCCTCTGCCATGAATGTTATTGGCAAAGTTTTTTAGGCCTTTAAGGTTATGAGTAGTCCTAATTGCAAAAGGGCGGGCGAGCACAATGTGCTCGTTTTACAAAGCTCAGATCGAAATTTTTACTTATATATTTATAATTTTCAAAAAAGCCTACGATATTTAAGTAGCCTATTGTTTGAAAGAGGACTGAAAATTATGGGATATGACTCTTTTACTTAGATTCGCATTCGTAGTTCATTCCCAAATGTTTTCGATTGAACTTTATATTACCCTGATCTATGTGAACATTCTTTGGAGGTTTGCAAATGAACTTACCACTAAGCAACAGGGGCAAACGTCTCACATATCACTGAGTGCTGTCCGATTCAAATTTTAAGCTCAATGATAGAGGGCCTCCTTTTTATAGCCGAGTCCGAACGGCGTGCCTTAGTGCGACACCTTTTTGGGGAGAAGTTTTAGCATGGCATAGTACCCCACAAATGTCGCCAGCATTAGAAGGGGACAACCACCGCTGAAAATGTTTTTCTGATCCTCTTGCCAGGATTCGAACCCAGGCGTTCAGCGTCATGGGCGGACATGCTAACCTCTGCGCTACGTTAGCCTTCTTTTGAGGTTGAGTAAGGGGAAATGTGTGAAGTGCCTGCGGTCTCTTAGGATGCCAAAAGAAAGGAAAAGTATTTCGTCCAACCTCTTTTTTCATTGAGTCAGTTGTTATACCGATTGGTTTACATATCCACTTGGAATGTTTTAGGAATTAGAAAGATCCCTAGACCTTGCTGCAACTTTAAATGCCAGTTTCATACTCTACTCCAAAATACCTATCATTAGAGACCCATATTGTGCCGGTTGGTCGAAATGCCCGCTCGGCGGGCTTATGTTGGGAGACCTACCCCTAGAAACTTAACCCAATATGTTTGTACTATAATCTTGTTTCTGAGTAACTACATATACCGATTGGTGTACATGTCCACTTGGAATATTTTGGGGATTAGGAAGACTCCCAGACCGTGTCTGCAACTTTGGGTGCCAGTTTCATAATCTACTCCCAAATATCTATCATAAGAGACCCAAATTGTACCGAATGGACGAAATGCCCGCTCGGCGGGCTTATGTAAGGGGACCTACCCCTAATAACGTAACTGAAAATGTTTATACTATAATCTTGTTTCTGGGTAACTACATATACCGATTGGTGCACATGTCCACTTGGAATGTTTTGGGGAGTAGGAAGACCCCCAGAGCGTGTCGGCATCTTTGGGTTCCAGTTTCATACTCTCCTCCTATCATTGTAGACCTATTTTGTGCCGATTGGTCCATATGCCCTCTCGGCGGGCTTATGTTGAGGGACCTTCTCCTAGTAACATAACCCATTATGTTTATTCTACAATTTTGTTCCTGGGTTACCACCTATTATACCGATTGGTGTACATGTCCACTTGGAATGTTTTGGGGAGTAGGAAAACCTTCAGACCTTGTCTGGAACTTTGGGTGCCAGTTTCATACTCTATTCCCAAATACCTATCATTAGAGACCCATATTGTGCCGATCGGTCGACATGCCCGCTCGACGGGCTTATGCTGGGGGACCTACCCCTAGTAACGTAACTGAAAATGTTTACACTACAACCTTGTTTCTGGGTTGCTATAAGATTGTAAACAAAAATCCCATATGCTTTAGATCGCAAAAAAACTAATTTTTTAATTAATTATAGAACTTTCGTTGGAAAGTTAATTTTTTTTCTTTAATTAGTCTTTCTTCGATGTAGTCTATATATTGAACTATATTCCGATTTTCTTATCGCATTCATATCATATCAATCCATAACATATACTGTGCTAAAAAATCACACATAACGTTATGCTTCTTATCATTGCCAATTAGAAAACAAATCTGTTATTCTAAGAGGGGCGTTTATGAATATCGAACTTTGTCTGTACGGAAACAAACCAGTTAGGCTTGAGAATTTTGAGTCATAGTTTCTATTAAGAAAACAATGTCGGCGAAAGCCTAACCATCCAAAAGAGAACAGAAACCAAAACAAAAACGACATTGGAATGGCACAATTTCCAGATTCAAATAAGTAGACAGACAAATAGGCACACCTACATACCAAGTAGTCACCACAAGTATACATATAAATGTTGTTATTCATACATACATACATACATACACTCTACCTACCCTGGTGGGAGGTTTAGAGATATGCCTCCACATTTTTTTGTGAGTGAGTGAGTGAACAAATTTTCCCATTTGAATTTCAAAACAAATCACGTTCCCCAAGCGTGATATGTATTCTTCCACAGCGAGGCGGCAGGCATAGAAACATCATCTCGTTAGGCAGCAGCAGCAGCAGCCGCAGCAGCAGCATCATTGCCAGCTTCAGCACACGGGCAAATCGCCAATAGCCTCCACACAATGGCAAACGTTTGCCAGCATACTGGCAAACGTTTTTTCTTCCCATAGAAGCTGTTAGCGTTCTCCCCTACTCAGAGGCAAAGCAATAAAATATCATCATCGTCTAGAAATCGGCAGCAGCAGCCACCGATAGGCGTAGAGCATCGACAACTTAAGGCCAACCCAGGCCAACCATCTATCATTGCTCTAATTTGATGGTGGCCGCCACAGATGCCGTGTTTGTCGCGTTCCCAAACCATTTTCACCCCGAGATAATACAAAAAAAAAAAAAATGTTCAGAATCTTGCTATCAACTGTTGCTAACGGAAGTAAAATTTCAATATTTTCATCGAAGTGTACTTGTGTATATGACTGCACCTTGCTTGTATTTGCTTTGCCTTCCATATAGAAATTCTAAATATTAGCAATAGGAACAGAACGTACAACAAACTTTGCCAAACAATGTGTTTTGTACGAGGTGAGGGAAATAAGGCAGTTACTAACCGACTACGATCGTACTTGGCATGGATGTTGGAAGTCATAACACAAGTCTTTGTTCCTAGTTTCAGCCAAATCGGATGAAAATTGAGGCTTCTAGGGGTTCAAGAAGTCAAATCCGGGGATCGGTTTTTATGGGGGCTATATCAGTTCATAGATCGACTAGGATCGTACTTGGCATGGATGTTGGTAGTCATAACGCAAGTCTTTGTTCCAAATTTCAGTCAAATCGAATGAAAATTGAGGCTTTTAGGGGCTTAGGAAGTCCAAACGGGAGATCAGTTTCTATGGGATTCGGACCATACATGGCACGAAAGCTGAAAGTCCTAACATAAGTCTTTGTTTCAAATTTCAGCCAAATCAGATGAAAAATTGAAGTAAAATCCGGTATCGGTTTATATGGCGCTTTATAGACCGACTAAGTTTGTACTTGACATGGATGTTGGAAGTCATAACACAAGTCTTGGTTCCAAATTTCAGCTAAATCGAAAGAAAATGTAGGCTTCTAGAGGGTCAAGAAATCGAAACTGGGGATCGGTTTCTATGGGGGCTATATCTGTTTATCGACCGATTCGGATCATACTTGGCATGGATGGTAGAAGTGTTTGTTTCAAATTTCAGCCAAATCGGATGAAAATTGAGTCTTTTAGGGGCTCAAGAAGACAAATCCGGGTATCGGTTTATATGCGGCTCCTAGGGGCTCAAGAATCAAATCCGGGGATCGGTTTATATAGGGGGGGCTGCAACCCAATTTGAACCGATATGGTCCATTTGCAATCCTCAACGACCTACATCAATAAGAAGTATCTGTGAAAAATTTCGAGCGGGTAGCTTAACGCGGTCGACCGCTACCGCGATTACGACAGATTCCAAATTGCCACAATTTCAAAAATGACAAAAAGATTCTTGAGTAAAATCTTAAAACAAACAAGTAAAAGCGTGCTAAGTTCGGCCGGGCCGAACCTTATATACCCTCCACCATGGATCGCATTTGTCGAGTTCTTTTCCCGGCATCTCTTCTTAGGCAAAACAGGATATAATAAAAGATTTGCTCTGCTATTAGAGCGATATCAAGATACGGTCCGGTTTGGACCACAATTAAATAATATGTTGGAGACCTGTGTAAAATGTCAGCCGATTCAAATAAGAATTGCGCCCTTTGGGGGCTTAAGAAGTAAAATAGAGAGATCGATTTATATGGGAGCTGTATCGGGCTATAGACCGATTCAGACAATAATAAACACGTATGTTGACGGTCATGAGAGAATCCGTTGTACAAAATTTCAGGCAAATCGGATAATAATTGCGACCTCTACAGGTTCAAGAAGTCAAGATCCCAGATCGGTTTATATAACAGCTATATCAGGTTATGAACCGATTTGAACCATACTTGGCACAGTTGTTGGATATCAGCACAAAACACGTCGTGCCAAATTTCAATCAAATCGGATAAGAATTGCGCCCTCTAGAGGCTCAAGAAGTCAAGACCCAAGATCGGTTTATATGACAGCTATATCAGGTTATAGATCGATTTGAACCATTCTTGGCATAGTTGTTGGATATCATAACAAAACACGTCGTGCCAAAATTCATTCAAATCGGATAAGAATTGCGCTCTCTAGAGGCTCAAGAAGTCAAGACCCAAGATCGGTTTATATGACAGCTATATCAAAACATGGACCGATATGGCCCATTTACAATACCAACCGACCTACACTAATAAGAAGTATTTGTGCAAAATTTCAAGCGGCTAGCTTTACTCCTTCGGAAGTTAGCGTGCTTTCGACAGACGGACGGACGGACGGGCGGACAGACGGACGGACGGACGGACGGACAGACGGACGGACATGGCTAGATCGACATAAAATGTCACGACGATCAAGAATATATATACTTTATGGGGTCTCAGACGAATATTTCGAGTAGTTACAAACATAATGACGAAATTAGTATACCCCCCATCTTATGGTGGAGGGTTTAAAAATTGTTGTAACTCCAATATCTCATAAACCGTTATAGATATTCCAAACATGCAATACGCTTGCAAAAATAAACATGACGATCGGCCTATAAATGCTTTTTTTGGCAGCACTTCAAATTTTGAAATGCTCGAGGTGACCAACATAAACGCACCATTTCAGCCCCTGGACCTACTAGGGTATTCAAATTTTGTTGCATACTGTCAGCTACAGGCCCATTGCACTTCTGTCCAATGTCTCCAAATTGCTGGAGATGATTACCTCGGAGAAATTGAATGAACATATTGAAGATAGGGAGATCCTGAACGACTCCGAATTTACATTTAGGCGAGGTACATCGACCACACATGTCCTCATGAAGCTTGCGATCAAAGTCACAGAGGGCATAAACGAGCGCTGTGCAGTGGGCCTGGATTTCGAGAAGGCGTTTGATACTGTCTGGCAGGAGGGTATCATGGACAAGATGAGAAATGCCTATGATTTTAGTGACCTATTTGTAGGAATGGGTGCAACTACCTGAAGGAGAGATCCTTATCCGTTTCCATCGGATCTGGAAATTCGACTATGAGGAATACAGTGGCCGGTGTTCCGTAGGGTTCTGTGCTGGGTCCGCTCTGATATAATCTTTATTTGGCGGATATCCCGATCCCGAAGACGGGTGAGACCCTATTGATATACGCAGATAACATCCTGATTGCTTTCAGCCATCCCAGTGCGAAGACAGCGACTAGAGACATTATGAAATACCTTGAGAGACTCCAGGAATACTTTACTACATGGACACAGAAGCTAAACATTGCGAAATGTTCAAGTATAGTACTTAGGAGGAAGGAGGGCAAGGTATATAAAAATGCCCGCAGCTACACCCCCGATATCAGGATAGGAGACAAACCAATGGCAAATAAAAGAACCATGAAGTACCTAGGACTGGCTTTCCAGGTAGATCTAAGCTTCACATGTCACGTGTATCAGTTGCTGGGAAAGGCAAAGACTGCCTTCCACACCTACAGCAGAGTTTTAAAGAGAAGGAGAGGCCTAAGTAACCGGGCCAGACTTGCCATTGGTTAGGATATACGTGCACCCAGTATGGGCCTTTATCTATTCCACGCAGATGGAACGTGGGAGGCGTATGCTGAGATATGCACATGTAATGAGGAGATTCATGGCTGACAACGGAGTGATGAAGTACCCTTCTAATAGAAAGGTGTATGAGAAGAGCGAGGTGTTGAGGATCGACTCTTTTATGGTTGGACTGCCCATTTGCAACCTACTTCGATATCCGACTCACCCGATGAAACTTATTCGTAGTGTTTACCCCATTGGGCATATGTTTACAAACCTGAGAGACAACGGGAAGGCCCTGCCTCCGGCTTGTTTGCCGTATACAGGGTGGCTGATGAATATTGCTACAATGATGAATATTGCTACATTTTTTTTTCGGTGTATGGAATACATTTTTCTTTTATTCATGTTAAATTAAATTATTAAATTAATTATTAAATTATTATTAATTAAATTAATTAATTAATTAATTAAATTAATTATTAAATTATTATTATTAAATAGAAAAAAAGTTATTACATTTTTTTTTGGTAGCGGCTTTCATCAGCCACCCTGTATGACAGATAATGGAATGCTTTATAATGATGAGGGTAGGCATTCAAAGAGCGTATTTTAAATATGGCAAGGTTATAAAAGGGTATATTTTTATTATTTTCCATCAAAGATTAAAAATAGGTACTCAAGCGATTTACCTTGAGCTTCTCTAATTAAAAAATCATTATTATTTTTATACCCTACACCACCACTGTGGTACAGAGAAGACACTGAGAGGAAGAGCGATAGACCCATTAATAAGAATACCGATCGACTCGGAATCACTTCCTGATTAGATTTACCTATGTCCGTCTGTCCATGTCAATTTGTGTAAAAAGATAAGGTCGCAAGGCATGTTTTTCGACTTAGAGACGAAGCCCATTTAAATGGGGAAAAAAATCGGTTCAGATTTGGATACAGTTCCCATATATATGTTCGTCGGATTTTGAGAAATATTGCAATAAAGTGCTCATTTGTTAACCGATTCTCACGAAATTTATGTATATATGTTCGTCCGATTTTGAGATATATTGCAATAAAGTGCTCAATTGCTAACCGATTCTCACGAAATTTCGCAGTGAGGATTTTCTTTTGAATCTCGACTTTACAAGTAAATTCCATAGAAATCGGTTCAGATTTAGATATAGCACTGAGTCGAACTAGCCGTCCGTCCGTCCATCTGATCGACCGTCCGTACGCCCGCCCGTCTGTCGAAATCGTGATAATGGTCGAACGCACAAAGCTAGCCGCTTGAAATTTTGCACAGATATTTGATATTGATGTAGGTCGTTGGGGATTCCAATTTGCAATTGGGCTATATCAGTTCAGATTTAGATAAAGCTCCCATAAAAACCGATCTCCCGATTTGACTTCTTGTGCTCCAAGAAGCCGCAATTTTTTTTCCGATTTGGCTGAAATTTTGCGTGTAGCGTCCTGTCAGGACCTCCAACAACTGTACTAAGTAAGGTCCGAATCGGAACCCATAATCTGATGTAGCTTCGATATAAACCGATCTCCCGATTTGGCTCTTGAGTCCTTACAAGCCGCAATTTTTGTTCGATGTGGCTGAAATTTTGCATGTAGGGTTTCGTTATGACTTCCAGCAACTGCGCCTAATACCTTTCAAATACGGTCTATAACCTGATATAGCTCCCATGTAAACCGTTATCTCGATCGTCGTTGTTCAGTTTCTAGAAGCTTTAATTTTTGCTGGTTTGACAGAAGTTTGGTATGTATTGAATTGCCCAAAAAGTAATTGCGGATTTTTTAAAAGAATGTAAATGCATTTTTAATAAAACTTAGAATGAACTTTAATCAAATATACTTTTTTTACACTTTTTTTCTAAAGCAAGCTAAAAGTAACAGCTGATAACTGACAGAAGAAAGAATGCAATTACAGAGTCACAAGCTGTGAAAAAATTTGTAAACGCCGACTATATGAAAAATCCGCAATTACCTTTTGGGCAACCCAATAGTAAAAAATGCTAATGTTGCCCACGAACATTCCACTAAGGAACAGGGGCAAACTTCTCACATATCATTGAGTGCAGTCCGATTCAAGTTTAAGCTCAATGATAAGGGGCCTTCTTTTTATAACCGAGTCCGAAAGGCGTGCCGCAGTACGATACCTATTTGGAGAGAAGTTTTAGAAGGCATAGTACCTCTTAAATGTTGCCAGCATTAGGAGGGGAAAACCACCGCTTTTTCTAATGGTCTCGCCAGGATTCGAACCCAGGCCTTCAGCGTCATAGGCGGACATGCTAACCTCTGTGCTACGGATGTATGTGGTATACAATTACATTTCTTTTGTATAAATTTTTAGCAGAAGCCATGGTTGTGGGTTCCCAAGATTCGGCCAGGCCGAATCTGTTTTTTTTTTTGAAGATCGAAAATACGTCAACTTTGAACGGTCATATCTCCTAAACTGAAATTTGTGTGGATCACATTTTTGAAATTTTTGTAATGTTTTACATAAAATAGATTCTTTAAAAATTTCGTAGGCGCATTGAACTTGATTTTTCCACCTGTTTCCTCTGGCCGCGCCATTGTGCGACGTCGGAAAGGCTCAGAGCCAGTATTGAACGGAAAATAACAAAAAATAAATGTGTGGCCGAATCATTGAAAATTGGATCCAACGCATTGATAGATGCAAACGTGCCCACGGTGGCCATATGAACGAAGTCGGGTTCCATCCATAAATGTTTTCATTGTACTACGATATTTTGTAAGATCGCAAATGAAATTTTCTATAAGTTGAAAACAGAATGACTAAATGAACATACTTACCTATCCTATGGTGGTGGGTATAAAAAATGGCAATTTAGTTTGTTAGGAAGAAGGGCGCCCCGGTAGCCGAGTTGGTAGCGTGCTTGGATTAACAGTGCAGGGGTCGTGGGTTCGATTGCCGCCAGAAGCCTTGGTCTGTCGCTATTGTGGTATCACAAAATGCCACCCTTACCTAACCTAAGAAGAACAATTAGTAGGAGTGAACAAGGAGGCTTAATATGAGTTTTTGCCTTGACTTATCTAATAATGCGTACCTCGTATGTTCACAATTTAGATGCTTAAAAATCTTTTGGCGTACGAAATTAAATTGGCGTTTTTGTTGTCTTTATTTTCATCACTTAATGACCGTGCGATTTTTTGGTCGACCCACAAAAGTAACCTTATTTTTTGATTTATTTGTAGATTTTTCTACGAGCAGATTTTGACGCAAGGAAAAACTGCTAGTAATCACCGCTTTTTTATTTTTGAACGAATTATATATATGTACTTAAATAGTTTTTATTTAAATTAAAAAAAAAAATACATATATAAAGAATTTTGTTAGGCTTTTTTTTTGCAATATAAATTTATATATTATCAAGTTTTCTTTACCTGTTAGGCCAGAGATTATTTTGTTTTTTTATTTATATTTTTCATTTCGATTAAAAGCTCGCGTATTTATTTATTATTTACTCTTAGTATATCACCCAACATCTCTGCTTATTTGATTTTCAAAGAATATTAAGGCATATACCTACCTACATGTACAGTGGCACAGAAAAATTTACATACCCGCCAAAAAAACTCATATTACAAAACAAAGTTTTTGTAGGAAAAAGTTTTTCTGTCTAAAGTCTTACTAAATTTCCCATCAACATTCCATTAAGGAACAGGGGATACTTCTCTCATATCATTGAGCGCAGTCTGATTAAAGATTATGCTCAATGATAAGGGGCCTCCTTTTTATGCCGAGTCCGAACGGCGTGCCGCATAGCAACACCACTTGGTAGAGCAGTTTTAACATGGCAGGATACCTAACAAATGTAGCCAGCATTTGTAAGGGAATAACCACCGCTGAAAATTTTCTTGATGTTCGCGCTGGGATTTGAACCCAGGCGTTCAGCGTCATATGCGGACATGCTAAACTCTGCGCCATGGTGGCCTCCAATGTCTATTGAAACTAAAACTGTTTATCATGGTTGTATTATAATTAGTTTACCATTTTTAGGATGAAACCTTATCATATCTACATTACAGTCAGTTTACATAACTGCTATTTGTGAAAAGGTATATACATGTATCTGTGCCACTGTATGTATATAATTTTGATTGACACTTGTTCTTATTAATTTTTTCCCATTCGAGATTATTTCTAAAATAAATTTCAATTGAGCATACAGTTTACCCAACAATTAGAGACTTTGCTGTTGTTTGGCAAACTAATCGTAAAATTTGTGCATAAAATTGACACATTCGTTGTGTTTGTTTTGGCAAGCGATGGTTCAAAACAGTTTTGTCTTAGATTTCATTATGTAGGTTTGGCATTTGATGGTAGTGCTTGTTGTTGTTGTTGTGGTAGGTAAAACTAACAATTTGTGTCTCTTGTTGTCATGGATGTACAAACAAATGAACCTATAGCAACATAAATTGTGTTTTCTCTCATGCCATTAACTACTACTGTCTGTGTCAACTGTGTCGGCATTCTCTCCACGTCAAGGCCTCTGCCATAACATGTATACACCAACACACATGTAATATGTGCGGGGGCAATGTATGATGCTACAACAATGAGCTGCCCCAATCATTGTATCTATACCGCCGCCACAGGAGTTGGTTTTGTTTCTTTCGTTTTATTAATGAAAATTGGGTTGCTGACGGTGCCAACAACTACAAACAACATCGAGCATGATGTTATTTTAATTCTTTGTTTATTTTTGCAAATAAACTATGTTGTTGTTGTTACTTGTATGTACATAGGCATTGTGTATATTCCAACTGAGGATTTTCTCTTTTGTTGTTATTGTACATGCGCTTTGACAACTGTTGCACAGCATCTGGGTTATTGCAGAGCCTAACTGAGAGCGAGAGAAAGTCAACCAAAAAGGAGAGAGAGGGAGAGAATCCCACACATTCTGTAGTATCTGGTGTGTGGGAGTGTTTGAGGTGGGTAGGGAATTTCACCAGATGATGGGATTTGTTTATGATTGAGGTAACTTTTTGGTATTACCAGATCGAAATAATTAGTACTACAAAATTGCCTAAAGACAATATGGGTGTCAAAAAACGATCGATTTGTAAATGAAATATAAGGCATGTAGTAGAATTACAATAGAATCTGATAACCAAATTTTGGAGTTTAGTATCTGAGAAGTCGCTCCCAAAAATTCTAAGCGAGATTGAACCTCTGGCTACAATTTCCAAATATTTTTAAAATGCAAACCGGTCAAGTTTTTTTCTATAACAAGTTTTTTTCTATAATCAAAGATTAACATTAGAATTAATTGTGTGTATTTAAGGACATTTCATGCAAAGAGAAAAATTTACTTACTTTTTGAATATGTCATTGAATTGTTTCACTTAGAGAAATTTCCATTGAAACTTTGTCTTAAACAATTTTATAGAAAATATTACTGAAACTTTATCTCTAGAAAATTTTTTTAACAATCTTGTCTTTAGAGAAATTCGAGTTTTCACCCGAACTGTCAACTGTCAAAATGTTTTATAAACAATTGTGACGAGGAAAATACGAACTCATTTCGTAGCATTGGTACCGAGGTCTATTTGCAAAATAGTAGCGACATATCGCTGCATCAATATAAATTTTGCTTCACTTTATTGCAAATGTAATTAAATGATCAGGAACTTGCACATACTCCAAAATACTCATACTCCATCCATACACATACTCCAAAGGTCATTTGTATGGATAATGTTCATAACGCTTGTTGCATGAATTCAACAACGCGCGTTCACAAAATCATCTCCTTATATTGGCAATATTTTCAACAACACCTGTTCATTATAAAAACACCGTTTGTGCATCATGTTGAAACGCCTTTATTTTATCGGTTCTTTCTATTCAAAACTTAAGACACGTATTGTGGATACCTTGATAAAGAGTAGGAAATCCAGCGAATTACTCAGACACAGGGAACATGTATATGTCAAGGAAAGGTCGGTAGAGACTACCCTGCACGAGGTTGTGTATAAAATAGAAGAATCCTTCGTTGCCAAGTTGCACAATTGACATCGACTGGGCTTTTAACAATGTGAAGACCGAGAAACTGTTCCAATCCTTAGATCAATACCGAATGGACTGGGTCCTTAGAGACTGGATAAATCATGGATAGGCTTCACGAGGAAGTCTAAGGTAGCCCAAATTGACGTGCCACCTTTCCTCAACAGAACGATTTCCATATCCGACGAGTTAAAATATTTAACTGAATGTGTCACATTTGGCAGCGAGCCGACAAGGCTCATAGATATAGGGCAATATGTAGGTAGGCCTTTATCTCTGTGGGACTTTAATCCGAGGCAAGTCCAATCACTTTATAGGAGCATGATGAGACCGATACTTAAATATGTCTTAGTTGTTGTTGGAGCCACATTTGCATGTGGAGGTAGCGATACTTGTCAAGTTTCTATAGATCCGCAAGCTCCTTCTGGTCCAAAGAAACCATCGCCACAGGTACATGATGGCCATTGGTTATTTAAAGGCGGCAATAGCTCCCCTACGAGAAATGTGTAGTCAATTGCCCCAAATATACCGGTCCTAAACTGAAGAATTAGTTACCTGTCACAGGAAATATGACCATGATTCTTAATTATTTTTTTAAAATTTGGTTTGGGATCTGTCCCATTTCCCGTAGGGTCGCTCTATCATATCGACCATCATAGGCAGTGAGTATTTAAGCAAGTGCCGGTGTCGCCAGACCTCTCACTAAGAATCTCCGCTCGATACCGCTGATTGAACAGCGAACGCAGTTGCACAGATCGGAGCTCAAAGTTCCAGTCCGTGTGGTCCTCATAGTTATCTCGTGCCGGGCCACAGTTGTTTGGTGGATTGCAATGGAGAAAAAGTCCCCACCCCCAAAAACACCACCAAACAAGACACTTTGGGCAACATGGGTATTAAATAAAAGGTATTTAAAAGTAGAGTTCAAATCTGACATGGAGGCCACCGTAGCGCAGAGGTTAGCATGACCGCCTATAACGGTGCACGCTGTGGTTTTCCCCTCCTAATGCTGGCAAAATTTTCTTTGCTATGCCATATAAAACTTCTCTCCAAGGAGGTGTCGCACTGCGGCACGCCGTTCGGCCTCGGCTATAAAAAGGAGTCCTCTTATCATTGGCGTCGGAGGGATCGACCCTCTCCTTCCAATAAATACAATGCCAAACTGTCATGTAGGACGACCGAGAATGCACTCAAATGAACGTATGTTTCAGAGGGCAATCCCCCTCCCCCTATCCTACCCAAAAAAGGGAATTAAAAATAATATATGAAGACCGATCGGTATAGACCGATCGGTGCGTGGTTGACCGCCCCACCCTACATACCTCTCAAATTTGACATATTCCTGAAGTATGGAAAAAAGGGGCTCAAATCTGATACCTGTTTTATGGCCAAGTGTTTTAGGGACACCTCACCTCATAAAATCCCCCTAAACAACACACATATACCGACTACAGCAATATGAAGCTCAAATGAGAGAATGGAGAAGATCTAGCATCCAAACGTTAATGGGCGGACCCTCCCCTTAAACCATTTTCAAAAACGCCAGATCTCAGAGATGTGTGGGGCGATTTAAGCGAAATTTTGTTTGTTTATAATCACTCATAAACAGAAATTTGGTATCCTTATTCAGGGTGGGATATCTAAGGGGACCACACCACCTCCAATGCCCGCCAATTGGGAATATAAACCAATAATGACAAGATGGTGAAGTTTTTAAATGACATAACACCTCACAAATGCCGCCAGCATTTGAAGGGCATAACCACCGCTGAAAATTTTATGATGGTCTCGCCAGGATTTGAACGCAGGCATTCAGCGTCATAGGTGGACATGCTAACTTCTGCGCTACGGTGGCCTCACCTCAAAAGAGGTGTCGCACTGCGGCACGTAATTCGGACTCCTTAGTGGAATGTTTATGGGCAAATTTGCATTTGTAATGACAAAATGGGGCTCAAATGAAAGGTATTTGAGACTAAAGCACGAATTTGATATATGGGGGCCCACCTCACCCCCGAAAATACCGCAAGTACCGTACATATTTACCGACCGTAGTAGCAATATAAGGCTCAAATGAAAGCTATTTGGGAGTAGAGCAACAATATGACACGTATCAACATTGGGGCGAAATATCTGAAAGGCCATACCAGCACCCCCAAACTGGACTTATTTCCTGACCGTGCCAGTATAGAACTCAGTTACAATAAGAGAGTAAAATAAAGCCCATCGGTCTCTTTCGAAACGAGCTACACGATGAAAACTTTGTCTTTAGAAAAAATTTCTTTTATATTTTGTCTTAGAAAAAAAAGGTTTGATATTTTTTTTAGGGAAAATTTCCTGGTAATTTTGTCTTCTGAGAAAATTTCTCACAATTTTTGTCTTTAAGGAAAATTTCATGAACAAAGCGCATCGGTCTCTTTCGAGACTAGTTTAATGATCAAAACTTTGTCTTCAGAAAAAAATCTTATATATTTTTCTTATATTTTATCTTTAGAGAAAATTTCTCACAATTTTTGTCTTTAAAGCAAAATTCCATAAAGATTTTGTCTTAGTGAAAGTTGAATTTTTTTTTTAGAAAAAATTTCTTAAAATTATGTTCTAAAAGAAAATATCATTGAAATTTTTTCTTTAGAGAAAATTTCATTAAAATTCTGTTCGAAAATTTCTAAAAGCAAAGTAAGCACTTGAGTCTTAATGATTGAATAATTTTTTTTTTTATTAAAATTTCATCATAAGTATAATGGGAATGTCCCAGCTGCAAGTGTAGAAATAACTATGATGTCACAAAAAAAAATTTAAAAAAAAAACATTTCAAAGTGTGATGAAATAAACATTTCTATATTTATCTACAACTCTAAGGCTTGTAGAAAACCACAAAAAAATGTAATCATCGATCAAACGCCCCTTCATAAAACCGCAATTCA
Organism: Stomoxys calcitrans; assembly: GCF_963082655.1. Classification (NCBI taxonomy): domain Eukaryota; kingdom Metazoa; phylum Arthropoda; class Insecta; order Diptera; family Muscidae; genus Stomoxys; species Stomoxys calcitrans. The sequence goes on along the minus strand of NC_081554.1, from coordinate 37,325,309 downwards.
TTCATTCACTTTGAAATGACGCACAAAAGATTTTAACTTTATCATTATTTCCTATTCACATTGTGCACATAGCAAAGCCTCTCGCTAAATGACTTGTTGATTATTTCAGTTTTGGGTGAAACTGCAATCGACAAATCGACCATCTGGCAATGCTGTTAGCTTAAGTGTATTTCATGAAATACCCCAAATAGAGGGGCTCGTCCACACCAGGCGGCCAATCAACATCAAGGTAATTGACTCACAAAACCCACAACACCAACAACCATGTACCGAGAAGTATGTGTGGGGGTCAGCAGAAAAGTAAAATCCCCACCAAGAGGGAGAGAGAACAAACAAGTGCGAGTACTCTCCCATTAAACTAACTCGTGAGCAGAGAATAACACAAACAAATGCCTCTTTTACTGCGAAATCTTGTCAATGTTTTTGTTGGCAACATTCGTGCTTGTGTTTTTTTTTCACAATAACCAGCCCGTCTGTCTGTCAGCGTTCACGCGTTGACCTCATGATAGCAGCCAGTTGTTCACGTGAACAGTGAAAGATTATCGTTTGGCTGTGTGTGGCGTTGTATGTAGTATGTGCTTGGTTGGGGATGGGTGGGTTGTTGTCATCGTCGGCTTTGTTATTGCTGCTGCTGTTCAAGGGTCTACATTTCATCGTCGCTCTCGTTCTTTTTTTTTATTATTGTTGCTGTTGGCTGCGTGCGATTGATACGAAAAGTGGGTATACAAAAGCAAATATGAAAGTTTGTGTGGATGTGTGTCGTGTCTACAACGATGATGACAAAAACATCAAAGTAGCAGAAGAGTCAACATGTGTTATGTGTGTATTTGGGTCGGGTGTGGCAGGCAGGGCTGGGACAAGCTGAGTCGAGTCGATCCTGGCCAACCTGGTGGTTGTTTGAGTAGGTTGTTTACAGTACGCAACAACTTTTGTGCAAGTTTAATGCGTTTTTACGCAAAATGTGTGTACGTAGGTAGATGGATGTGCGTTTGTCATTCTTCTAACTAGGCAAATTATTGTTAACGAGTTTGCGGTTATACATTGAGGCAGAAAACCGGTTCAAATTGTGTGTTTATTGTGTTTTGGGGTTATCGCTTTTTTGAAGAGATTACGCCACTTTTGAAATAGAATGCCTTTATTGGTAAAGAAAATATATAATACAAGGAATGCACTAAGCTATTCGAGGTTATGATATGGGGATTGTCAATTCACCATTTGTTATGGGGAATTCACACTTAAAGATTGATTGTGAAGTTTTCAACAAATTCTGGCAACTACAAATATCAGATAAAAGAAAATGTCCATAAGATCTGATTGATGAGTTACAGGACTATAGAATGTCTACCGAACACACCTGTTCATGCCATCGATATAAATAATTTGAGAAAGCAGCATCAATCGGTCTACTCTTAGATTAGCTCACATATAAACCAAACTCACGGTTAGAAGTCTCTGAAGCCTCTAGGGGTCGAAATTATCAGTCGATTTGGCAGAAATTTTGCACAGTGACTTCTGTTATGACTTCCAACAACTCTGTCAAGTATAATGTAAATCGTTTTATTATCTGTGATGACTTTCATTTAACCCGATCTCTAGACTTGACTTCTTGAGCCTCTAGATGGCTTAATTATTATCCGATATGGCTCAAATTTTACTATTTTCATGGTCCAAATAGGCCTTTTGAGTCTATAAAAAAAGACTTGGGCCAGATAATTTAGATTGTCCAAGCATAGCAAACATTGACGACAATGTCAACAGGATGACGACTATACCAGTGGAGTCTTTCGAAGATAGTTGTCCTCTTCCAGAAAGGAAATCAGCCCAAGAAAACACCCTGGATGGCCGGGGAAATTCGCAACATTGGGAAAGAGGACCGCTGACTTTATAACAGATCACGTCGTGAAATATCGGAAGTATATTGGGATGTGTTTTAAACGGGGCTCAAGAAATACAATAATATTACCAGAGCGGCAAAACGTGCCTTCTGGAAGCTATTCTGTGACGCCGTGAAGATGAAACAAATTTCTCTCAAAAACCCATGTCCAAATTGAAACGTTAGTAGTCGACATGGGAGAGAGAGCAGAAACAATGGAGGGCATGTTGAGGCTTTTGATAAAAACGCATTTCCACAGCATACGACGGGAATCACGGAGACACCGGAATCTTGGAATAATGAGGTTGATCGAAGGCTTAGGTAAGGTTCGGTAAGAGTGGTAGTCCTTAACAGATACCACGGTAGTGACAGACCAAGGCTTCTGGCGGGAATCGAACCCACGACTCCTGCAATATAAAGCACGCTAACAACTCGGCTACCGGGGCGCCCTAGATCGAAGGCATATTATAACGGAACTTATAATCAAGGAAGCCTTGAGGAACTTCGAACCATTTACGTCACCCGGACCTGATGGAATATTTCTGGCGTTACTACAAAAGGAGGTAGGCTATTTGGCGCCTTATCCGACCACTATTTTCACAGCGTGCCTAGGACTTGCATACACTCCGAAAGCCTGGCAGGTGGCAAGGGTGATGTTTAAACCCAAGCCCGGCAAGGCCAGTTATGCGACAACACAGGCCTGCAGGTCTTTAAGCCTTGCGTCCTTTCTACTCAAAACCATGGAACGCATGATAAAGAGTAAAACATCCAGCGAACTGCTTAAATACAAACAGCATGCCTATGTCTAGGGAAGGTCGGAGGAGACTGACCTGCACGAGGTTGTGCCGGTGGCTGTGCGAGGTAGAAGCATCCTTCGTTGTCAAGACGTACATATTGGATGTTTGCATTGACATCGAGGAGGCGTTTAACAATGTGCGGACCGACACATTAATCCAATCCTAAGATCAGTACCGGTTGGACTGGGTCTTAGAGACTGGATAAACCATATGCTAAGGAACAGGTGTATCCTTAGACCAGTACTGGGAGGACACGATCCTTAGAGACTGAATAAACTATATGCTAAGAAACAGGTGGATAAATTGTGGGTTTCCTGGCGTGGATATAAGGGAGAAAGTGGCACAGGGCACATCAAAGGGGGCATTTTATCGTCACTTCCTATTACGGATGCTGACTGAGTAGAGATTTGAACCCATCTGCTACTCGGACGATGTTATAATACTTCTAAGGGGTAAGGATCCTAACCAGCTACGCAGAAGGGCCGAAGGGGTCTTGCATATGGTATATGTCTGGGCTAGGCCCATGGGTCTCAATGTTAACCCAGAGAACACTGAAATCTGCCTGTTTACGAGTAGGACGATGGTGAGCCAATTTAACGCACCACGTTTCCTATACAGTACGATTTCGATATCTGACATGGTCAAATACTTAGGAGTGATCTTGAATAGGAAACTTAATTGGAAGTGTCACATTCAGAAGCGTACTGAGAAGGCTAACAGATGTTGGGCACTATATAGACGACTTAAAATTGGGCTTTATTCCGAGGATAATCCACTGGCTCTACAGGAGCGTGATTAGACCAATACTTACTTACGCCTCAGTAGGTTGGTGGTTCGCTATGGCGAAAAAGTACAACGTTAGGACCATACAACAAGTTCAGAGAACATGTTGTCTTGGCATAGGCGGAGTGATGAGGACCACGCCCATTAGGGCACTGGAGACTATATCCGACCCATTGACATACAGATTGAGTGTGAAACAGCCACTGCGGCTATGAGACTTAAGGCGATTGGAGAATGGATTGAGAATGGGAGCAGCTCATACCATCGCGTTCGAGGCGACGACAGGAAACTGGAAGAAATGGAAGAGGTTTCCGATCGGATATCTGAGGCGTGGCACTGCTACCAGTGGCACAGAATTGCCGCCTCGATGATCATGTTACACAGATAGATCAAAGCTAGGGGACAGAGTGAGCCTGGGGGTCTACATTGAGATCCAAGAGACTGAGATTTGCACCCTCTTTTCAACCTAACCTAACCTTATATACTGGGTTTATTTTAAGATTTACTCATAATAATTTTTTTATTAATATTAATTTCAATCAATATCTATTGCAACTCCACCGTAGCGCAGAGGCTAGCATGTCCGTCTATGACGCTGAACGCCTTGGTTCGAATCCTGGTGAGACCATCAGAAAAAAATTTCAGCGGTGGTTTTCCCCTCCTAATGCTGGCAACATTTATGAGGTACTATGTAAAGTAAAAATGTCGCCCTAAAGAGGAGTCGTACTGCGGCAGGCCGTTCGGACTCTGCTATAAAAAGGAAGTCCCTTATCATTGAGCTTAAAACTAGAATCGGACTGCACTCATTGATATGTGAGAAGTTTGCTGCTGTTCCTTAGTGGAATGTTCATAGCAAAATTTGCAATTTGTAATCTGTCGTAACTCAATATTTAGGTTTTAATTTCCTATGGTCTGTGATTCATCTTCGCCATAACATTTTAACTACCAAATATTTAATGTAGTCAGAATTTTAATTTCAAAGTTTTTGTTTTGCATTTGATCCCAAGCCAGAGAGGTTTTGCCTTTATTGCTCTATAAACTCATTCAAAAAATCGGATCTACATTGTAAGCTTTCACTACCATTTGGCCTGCATTTTTTTTTACTCCTCCCCCTCAATCCACAGCCCACTTGAATTCCTTAACATTCAATGGTGGGGTATGAGATTCAGCAACATACTGCTAACTGGGTGCGAATACAACCACGACGACGACGACTACGATGACAACAACAATAAACGAATACGATGAGTACAACGACGACGTGACAAGAGGTGCGTCGCACTTTTGTTAAATGCTTGAGTTGTTTATTTTCCTTGTTGTTGTTCTTTGGATATTTTTAGTAGGTGGTGTATGAAAGAACGTCTGTCTGTTTGTTTTGTTTTTCGAATTTTTTTAATTACGAATAACCATGCGTATCTTAACGTTAATCTAAGTAGGGTCTTTTTTTCATCCTTTGTTTAAATTTAAAACAACAAAGTGTGAGAGGTGTTGTGTAGCGCACACTGTGTGTGTGTGGGTGCCATGGTTAACATTTTGTTTTCTTCATCTGGTTCAGTAGTTGTTGTAGTATTGGTATTTGTCAACTGCATTTCATACTCCTATACCTACCAGAGTTTATGTTTTTGTTGATAATCTATTCAACGATCATTGGGATTTCACCGACCTTTAAAGGGGTGTGTTCATTGAAGGGTGTTTCAAAAATTGTTTGCCTCTCTTTGGCATACGGCTGCTGCTGCTGCTGATACGAAACTTGCATTAGTATTTGTTGTATTAATTATAAGGCGAGTAGAGCTGCATTTGTTGTGTGGACTAATGATTTGTACACCGAAAGAAATCATTGATTGGAAATTTCATTATCGCAAAAAAGTGTAGATATTTTGTAGACATTTCAAAAGCAAGAATTTGCACAAAAAATTTTGCCAATATTACTTTTTTCCCCCAAAGGGTAAAAAAATTAGTTCTTTGTCTGATTTGTGATAATAGTTAATACTTCAAAAGGCCATGACATAATACCTTCTTGGAAAAATATACTTACTGAACATTCTAAATTTATTTTTTTGCCTTTCATTTGCCAACCGAAAGGAAGGGAACTTCCCGCGTTTACGAAATATTTTTTAATACTTTGCTTACGACTGCGTATAAAGATTTCATTTTAGGTATATATTGTATAAATGTTGATGTGGTTTAATTTTGTCAACTATCACACTAGACCATAATCTATAATCGGGGGCTATCAGCCCGTAAGATTCAAGACCACTCATAAACTTACAGGGGAACAGTACCTGGGCTATGTTCAGCCGCATGTCTTAGGAAGGGAAGTTTTGGCATAACCGTCTTTAACCACAAGAATTTTCCCTTCTTATTACCGTTTGTTTTAATCGATGCAAAACTCCAACGCTGAAAAACGCGTTCACTTCAGCACGGCACATCAGAAGTTGCTTTGATTCAGAATTTCACAACATCATGTGTACAATTTCACTCAAATCAAATGAAAAAGTGCTGTCCATGTCTTTAAGAAATAACAAGTAAAGTGTCCTAAGTTCGGACGGGACGAATCGTGGCAAGCCACCACCATGGATTCTGCTAAAAGTTTATACAAAATAAATGTAGTTGAAGGGCATTCTATGCCCAAAAAGTAATTGCGGATTTTTCATATAGTCGGCGTTGACAAATTTTTTCATAGCTTGTGACTCTGTAATTGCATTCTTTCTTCTGTCAGTTATCAGCTGTTACTTTTAGCTTGCTTTAGAAAAAAAGTGTAAAAAAAGTTCATTCTAAGTTTTATTAAAAATGTATTTTCTTTCTTTTAAAAAATCCGCAATTACTTTTTGGGCAACCCAATACATACCAACAGCAAAAATTAAAGTTTCCAGGAACCGAACAAGGATAATCCAGAGACCGGTTTATATGGGAGCTATATCAGGTTATAGACGGATTAGGACCGTACTTGGCACATTTGTTGAAAGTCATAACAGAACACTGCATGGAAAATTTCAACCGATTCGGAGAAAAATTGCGGCTTGTAAGGACTCAAGAAGTCAATTCGGGAGATCGGTAAGTATGGGAGTTACATCAGGTTATAGACCTACTTAAACCATACTTGGTGCAGTTGTTGTATATCGTAACAAACTACTTTGTGCAAAATATTAGTAAAATCGTACAAAAATTGAGGCTTCCAGGGGTTCAAGAAGTCAAATCAGGATATCGGTTTATATGGCAGCTATATCAGGTTATAATGCGATTTGGACCGTAATGGGCATAGTTGTTGGAAATCGTAACAAAACACTTCAGGCACAATATTAGCTAAATCGGACATGCGGCTTGTAAGGACTCAAGAAGTCAAATCTGGAGATCGGTCAGTATGGGAGCTACATCAGGTCAGAGACTGGCTTGGACCGTATTTGGCACAGTTGTTGAAAATCGTAATAAAATACTTTGTGCAAAATATAATCAAAATCGTAAAAAATTTAGGCTTCCAGGAGCTAAAGAAGTCAAATCGGGAGATCGGTCAATATGAGAGCTACATCAGGTTATAGACCGATTTGGCACAGTTGTTGGAAGTCATAACAGAACACTACATCTTAAATTTCCGCCAAATCTGATAAAAATGGTGGCTTCCAGTGGCTCAAGAAGTCAAATTGAGAGATCGGTTTATATGGGAGACTATCCGAACCGGGCCCGCTCCGTTGCGCCTTCTTTAACTATCTAATATCTTTTTTGGGTGGGGACACTTCACCCAGAATGCGGATATCAAATTCGTGCCATTGTAGCCTATGACACTGAGCGCGTTCGAATCCTGGCGAGAACATGGGACAAAGCGGTGTTTATCCCCTCTTAATATTGGCCACATTTGCGAGGTACAATGCCATGCATGGTTATTTAAAAAAAATTTCATCAAAGAGGTGTCGCACTGCGGGACGCCGTTCGGACTCCGCTATAAATGAAGGTCCCTTATCATTGAGTTTCAACTTGAATCGGAAAGCACTCATTGATGAATTTGCCGCTTCTCGGTGCCTGGTGGTAATGTTCTTCCTTAGGGTAATGTTCTCAGACATTTCGGCTCAAATATGGATATCAAATTCACTTCCAAATCCCTTTAAGTTGAGCCCCATATTGCTATGTCCGGTAAATATGAACCGTTTGGAGGGTGTTTTGGGTCTAGGGCGGCCACCGGCACTTTGCACTGAAAATATATATGAAATTCGTTCTTAATTCCCAACGCAAATGAAGTTCAGTTTAGGGGGTGCATTAGGGCGTACCCCAAAACATTTGCCTTCAAAATTGAATATTAAATTCGTTTTCTACTCTCAAATACCTTTCATTTGAGTCCCATATTTTCATAATGGGTCAAATAACCCATTTGTCGTATGTTTAGGAGGAAAAGCGCCACCTAGACTTGAACGCAAATTTTATTGTCATATTTGTAATCTACTCCCAAATACCTTTCATTTGAGTCCCATATAGCCATGGTCAGCTAATATGCCCATTTGGGGGTATTTGTTTGGGGGTGGGCCACCTCCCATTACTTGGACCTAATGTATCCGCTGGGTACTTGGACCTAAATTTTAATACGATAATCGTTTTCTGGTCACCAATACATTTCATTGGACAATCTATGAAAATTTTAAGAAAATCGGGGTGGCGTGACCCCCTATACCTTTCATTTGATACCTACATTGTCCCGATCGGTCCACTTTTGATTTTGGGTTGTGTTTTTGGTATAAGGGGGAGGGTCCGTCCCCCTTCCGTACCGAAAAATTATAAAGCCTATGTTTCCTTCCAGACCAATCTACACAATATGCGAAAATTTCGAGAAAAACGGTTCTGCCGTTTTTCAGTCTATACGGAATAAACAAACCGAGTTCCATATATCCGTGATTGGCTATTGTGCTCATTTTTGGCGTTTTTGTGGTGGTGGGGTGACCCCCTGTACTTCGACATGAATTTGTATGCCAGATTCGTTATCTACTCCCGCATACTTTTCATTTTGTCCTTATCGGTCCACTTTTGATTTTGGGTGGTGTTTTTGGGGTAAGGGGGAGGGTCCTCCCCCCTTCCGTTATCAATAAATTATAAAGCCTATTCCTACTTTCTGACCATATTCGTACACTACTCTTGAATACCTTTCATTTGAATCCCATATTGTCCCGATCGGTCCACTTTTATTTTTGGGTAGTACATTTTGGATAAGGGGGAGAGTCCGCCCCCCTCCCGATATCAAAAAATTATATAGCCTATGTTTCCTTCCAGACCAACCTATACAATCTGTGAAAATTTCAAGGAAATCGGTTGAGCACATAAAATTAAGCCAATTCGGACAAAAATTGCGGCTTGCAAGGATTCAGAAGTCAAATCGGGAGATCGGTCAATATGGGAGCTACATCAAGTCAGAGACTGGTTTGGACCGTACTTGGCATAGTTGTTGGAAATCGTAACAAAACACTTTTGTGCAAAATTTTAGCTAAATCGGACAACCATTGCTGCTTCCAGGGGCTCAAGAAGTCAAATCGGGAGATCGGTTTATATGGGAGCTATATCAAGTTATAGACCGATTTGCACCGTATTTGGCATAGTTGTTGGAAGTTATAACAGAACACTACATGCCAAATTTCAGTCAAATCGGACAAAAATCCAGGGTCTCAAGAAGTCAAATCGGGAGATCGATTTATATGGGAGCTATATCAGAGGGCACAGTTTTTATCTGATTGGGCTGAAATCAGATAAGAACTTTATAGTCCGTTTCGGACTATAAATGAATTGAATGCTGAACATTGTAGAAGTCATTGTGTAATATTTCGGTCCATTCGGATAAGAATTGCGCCTTGTAGAGGCTCAAGTAGCAAAATCGGGAAATCGGTTTATATGGGAGCTGTATCAGGCTATAGATCGATTTAGACCATATTGGACACGCATGTTGAAAGTCATGGGAGAATCCGTTGTACAAAATTTCTGCCGAATCGGATAAGAATTGCGTCCTCTAGAGGCTCAAGAAGTCAAGATCCCAGATCGGTTTATATGGCAGCTATATCAGGTTATGAAACGATTTGAATCATAACAACACCTCATGGAAAATTTCAGCCAAATCGTATGAGAATTGCGCCCTCTATCGGCTGAAGAAGTCAAGATCCCAACTCGGTTTATATGGCAGCTATACCAGATTATGAACCGATTTGAGTCATACTTAGCACAGTTGTAGGAAGTGATTCCACGTTCAAAATTACACCCAAATCTGATAAGAATTGCGCCCTTTAGGGGCTCAAGAAGTGAAGACCCAGATCGGTTTATATGGCGGCTACATCAGGTTATGAACCGATTTGAACCGTACTTAGCACAGTTGTTGGAAATGATACCAAAACACCACGTGCACAGTTTCAGTCAAATCGGAACGGAAATGCTCCCTCTAGAGGCTCAAGAAGTCAAGACCCAAGGTCGGTTTATGTGGCACCTATATCAAAATATGGACCGATTTGGTCCATTCACAATCCCAACCGACCTTCTCTAATAAAAAGTATTTATGCAAAATTTCAAGCGCCTAGCTTTACTCCTTCGAATGTTAGCATGCTTTCGACAGACAGACGGACGGACGGACGGACATGGCTAGATCGACTTAACATGACATAACGATCAAGAATATATATACTTTATGGGGTCTTAGACGCATATTTCGAGGTGTTGCAAAGAGAATGACGAAATTAGTGTATCCCCATCTCAGGGACGTAGCCAGGATTTTATTTTTAAATGTTTAGAAAATTTATCATTGAAATATAATCTTTAGAAAAAAATCATTAAAATTTAATTTTTAGAAAATGTTTTATTGAAATTTTGTCTTTGGGAAAAATTGAAATGAAATTTTGGGGCCCGGACTGTTGAGAATGTTACGCTGAATTATTACAAGTTTGTCTTTAGGAAAAATTGTGTTGAAGTTTTGAATGAAATTTCATTAAAATTTAACTTAAGAAAAATATTTTTCCGGTGGTCGTGGTCTGATCAAATTTTTCCCTCTGTAAAATAATATAAATTTAGTTAAATTTTTTTCTATAGATCATTTTGGTTTGCTGCGTCTCTGGCCCACCCTATGGTGGATAAAAATTTTGACAACGGCAACATTTCCATACAAATGTTGCAGGGGAATAATATATAACAGCAAGTAAGAAATATATTTCTCTGTTGGTGTAAATAAAGGTGCTAAGGTGCTAGCCGGGTTCAGCTAGTTTTTTTTTATTACAAAAATCAATGATGAAAACACCCAAACTTTTGCATATTACTTCTCAGACTACGACGGCCTTTTGTTCTTGTATACGTACCATGCAATGTATTGTAATAATAATAGATGATGGAAAGTCATAGACAGTGGGGCGTATGTTTTATTTAAGTCAATGGTTAGCGTGTTACTCATACGCACGGCGGGACCCATACCTAATATGTTAAATGGTGGGTTTTTTTTAAGTGAGCGAGCAAATTATTTTAATTTTTTATACCCTCCACCATAGGATGAGGGTATACTAATTTCGTCATTCTGTTTGTAACACCTCGAAATATGCGCCTAAGACCCTATAAAGTATATAAAGGGTGATTTTTTTGAGGTTAGGATTTTCATGCATTAGTATTTGACAGATCACGTGGGATTTCAGACATGGTGTCAAAGAGAAAGATGCTCAGTATGCTTTGACATTTCATCATGAATAGACTTACTAACGAGCAACGCTTGCAAATCATTGAATTTTATTACCAAAATCAGTGTTCGGTTCGAAATGTGTTCAAATTTTGACAAATTTTGTTCAGCGATGAGGCTCATTTCTGGTTAAATGGCTACGTAAATAAGCAAAATTGCCGCATTTGGAGTGAAGAGCAACCAGAAGCCGTTCAAGAACTGCCCATGCATCCCGAAAAATGCACTGTTTGGTGTGGTTTGTACGCTGGTGGAATCATTGGACCGTATTTTTTCAAAGATGCTGTTGGACGCAACGTTACGGTGAATGAACACATTTCGAACTGAACACTGATTTTGGTAATAAAATTCAATGATTTGCAAGCGTTGCTCGTTAGTAAGTCTATTCATGATGAAATGTCAAAGCATACTGAGCATCTTTCTCTTTGACACCATGTCTGAAATCCCACGTGATCTGTCAAATACTAATGCATGAAAATCCTAACCTCAAAAAAATCACCCTTTATATTCTTCATCGTCATGTCATTTTAAGTCGATCTAGCCATGTCCGTCCGTCCGTCTGTCTGTCGAAAACACACTAACTTTTGAAGGAGTACAGCTATCCGCTTGACATTTTGCACAAATACTTCTTATTAGTGTAGGTCGGTTGGGATTGTAAATGGGTCAAATCGGTCCATGTTTTGATATAGCTACCATATAAACCGATCTTGGGTGTTGACTTCTTGAGCCGCTAGAGTGCGCAATTCTCATCCGATTTGACTGCAATTTTGCGCGCAGTGTTTTCATATTACTTCCAACGACTGTGCTTAGTATGGTTGAAATCGGTTCATAACCTACTATAGCTGCCATATAAACCGATCTTGGGTTTTGACTTCTTGAGCCTCTAGAGAGCGCAATTCTTATCCGATTTGGGACAAATTTTGTACAACGGCTTCTCCCATGGCCTTCAACATACGTTTGCAATATGGTCAGAATTGATTTATTGCTTGATACAGCTCCCATATAAACCGATCTCCCGATTTTGCTTCTTTAGCCCCGAATCGGACTATAACTTGATATAGCTCCTCCGTCGTCCTTATTCTTTGTTTGCCTAAAAAGAGATACTGGGCAAAGAATTCAACAGATGCGATCCATGGTGGAGGGTATAAATGATTCGGCCCGGCCGAACTTAGCACGCTCTTACTTGTTTAAATATTACAAATTGACACAGTGAATGAGTCTGCTATTTCAAACAAATCCAGATATTTTAAATCTTTTTTTTATATATAATATTAAACGGCCGAGGGTTTGATAGAAGAGATTTTGTGGTACATATTACGGCCAATCGGCTAAATGATTTTTAATGAAATTGGCATCCATCGAAAAATATTTTTCCGGAGAAGTGCAGAATATATATGAACATAAATTTTCCGAAAAGGAAAATCTATAAAAAAAGAGGGATCATTTTGGGCTAGGTGACTGTGGGACTGCATAATCTTAATTTTTTGAGATGTACACTGCATTCAAACGAAAGGTATTGACAAGTTGTGAATGCCAACAATGTGGCGGATTTTCGAAGTTAAGAAACACCCATGAGATCTAGAAGCTTAGATTATCTAGAAAGCTTTTTCATTCAAGTAGCCAACGATTTCCACTAGTTGATGCTAAATGTAAGTGTAAAATCAAATTTGCTCTCATAAAAAAATCCGATGACTAATGGGATTTAACAAAAATCTTCCCTATTTTCACACATTTTTTTTACCTAGGGAGTTTTGAATTTTTTTGTGAACATGAAATTTGGCTCGCCAAATTTTATTTAAGTTTAAAAAATATCAGCATCCTGCTCTACTCTCAAATTCCTTTTATTTGTGCGCCAATTGCCAAATTAGTTTTCTATTCTCAAATACCTTTCATTTCAGCCCCTATACCCATAGACGGCCAAATTGGCATGGTCAGCAAAACCGTTCTATTTGGGTTTTTTTATGGGGGTGGGACAGCACCTAGATACTTGGTCCCGAATGTTTATATCAGATTCGTGCTAGACTCCCACATATCTTTAATTTGAGCCCCATATTTCCATAGTCGCAAACATGTCCGGTTTGGGGGGTGTTTTGGTATATGGCGCGGCCACCGAGTGACTTGGCCCTGAAAATATATATCAGATTCGTGTTCTACTCTAAAATACCTTTTATTTGAGTTCTATATTGCAGTGGTCAAAAATACATGTTATTTGGGGTGTTATGGGGGCGAGGTGGACCACCAGAAATTTGGTCCCAAAAGAGGGTTTCAATTTCTTGGCCCACTTCCAAATACCTTTCATTTGAGTCAGCCCCATATTACCATGGTCTGTAAATATGTCCGATTTAGGGGTGTTTTGGACGATG